>NC_069723.1:852500-876584 GCF_027358585.1 Pangasianodon hypophthalmus
GCATCTTGTTATCCTGGTATATAATTCTCTCTAAAGCCACACTCTGCACACAAGCATGGTCATGATCCACCTGGCTCACCATCGCTTCTTCTCATATTTTTCCTGGAGGAACTCTTTAACTTTCTGCGGTTCCCTGAAGTCGGGTACAGCCGAGCTTCTGTCGTCGTAGAGGCCAAGCCATATCTGTTTGCACACCTACAGAAAGCAAAGAGGAAGAAAAAAATGTTTACAATACAACACAGCAGATTTCACTCCACACTCACACACACACACACACACACACACACACACACACACACACACACACACACACGGGGACAGTTAAGGTATCCGTTACCCGGACTGATCTTTATCAGAAACACATTTGTGTCTCCATCAGCAAAAATAACACTTTCTTGTTACAGCAAGTTTTATTCACATTCCTTATGCACGCACACACACACACACACACACACACACACACACACATACTGTAACTGTACTGTAGTAAAAATAAAACAAAACGGGAATCGTTACAGACAAACGGAGCAGTTTAGGATCTATTCTTGTTTTTCTGCATTGTGTAAAATAATAAGCGTATTATTTTCATATAACAGCACTTTCTGAAGTGCTTTATTCCGCTTACACCACAGTGATTTACTGACAATTAAGAGTGTCGATTTGTTAACGAACAACACGTCACGCTTTTCAGTGGTTTATAGTTAGATTTAATGTCGTGGAACGTCAGAGAGAGAAGTTAGTTACTGTTCTAGCTTACGTTACAGCCACGATAAACAATACTTCCCTCACCAGACCCTCTCTCTCTCTCTCTCTCTCTCTCTCTCACTCTGTCTCTCTCTGTCTCTCCATCTCTCCCACTGTCTCTCTGTCTCTCCATCTCTCCCACTGTCTCTCTGTCTCTCCATCTCTCCCACTGTCTCACTCTCACACTCTCTGTCTCACTCTCACTCTGTCTCTCTCTGAAATGACATGCAGCTTGTCATTTTACCGAGAAACCGGAAAGCGTAAACTCCTCTGTCCTAATGCTTTCCTGATACCGGAGACTCTCCTGTTAGAAACATCTCCACAATTTCAATTCTCATACATTTTATTTGTTAAACAAGATTTATTATTATTATTATTATTATCATCATCTTTAGATTATGCGGCACGTACACTATACGAATCCCTGTGCCTGAGCTGTAACTACGTCCTTGCGCACACACAGATGATCAACTAATACAAGCAGCAGCTATAAAACCCGACTATATTGATGGCTCTGACTAAACGTTAACACAGAGACCTCTCACAGCGAGAAACACTGACACCATTTAGAGAAGATCAATGAAGTCAGTCACACGTAGGGACACACACACACACACACACACACACACACACACACACACAAACACACACGCTCTTTCAAAAGTGCTGTGAGGCTATTTATTATGTAAAGGGTGAGCAGTCACACATTAGGGATGCGGTTAGAGGAACCCAGGAAGTATAACGCTCTAAACAGATCACTATTTTACTGGATTAATTAAAACTAGTTCTGTTTTTTAAATCTACTTGTTCAACAGGCAACTATGAATCACACACTAATAGCCCAGACATGAAATCTGCTTGTCTTGGGTTCCTGGGCTATGGAAAGCGTGCCAAAAGTGTGAAATGGCAGGAAAGGAAAAAAAAAAATGAGGAAGAAAGAAAGAAAGAAAGAAAGTGAAGTGACAAGGCTAGGCAAAGATAGAGAAAAAAAAAAAACAAAAGCCAAATGTAGGAATCAGCATGTTTTCGGAACGGAGCTAGAGACGAGGTTCACATTTCTCACAGACACAGCACTGATACCACTATAGTGTTTATTACGTTATTATGCCTTCGTTTCAAAGCCACTTTCACACACTTCAGCTACGTGCAATTTTAGAAACAGAGTCTTGTGACAGCTATGGAATTTTATGCGGATAAAAAAGTAATAAAAATTAAATTATGTGAAATTTTTAGCAAATTCTCCAAAAGCAGCTGGTTCAATTTCATTACAGAGTGGATGCGAGAAAATCTCTCGCTTGGGCGCGTCGAAGCGATTAATCCGTGGCGATTTCCAAACCACCCTGATGATGAAGACGAGTGTTGGGAAAGAGGACAGGAACAACAAAGCCGGGCTTTCTGTAATCCTTTTGTTTCTCAGCAAGTGTGTGTGTGTGTGTGTGTGTGTGTGTGTGTGTGCTGTTCTCTGCTGACTTCTAGAGGCACGATGCTTGCTGCAAGTGACAAAAGGTAACGCAAGACAACAGAGAGTGTGTGTGTGTGTGTGTGTGTGTGTGTGTGTGTGTGTGTGTGTGAGACCTGCTGCAGAGCCGGTTCCAGTTACATAAACTTACAACATCAGTTCTCTGTGGTGGTGCAGAAGAGGAGCGATTAGTGCTTTTGGTTTAAAATGAGTTTTATTATTATTTATTAGTTTCATTAGTTTCACTGAGACCTTCTGAAAACTTAGAAGTGGATAAATCATCATCATCAATCAGCTGATTTTTAAAAACATTTTCTTATGTAACATTATAATCACTGATACGCTGAAGATTTTCTGTAAGGTTTCTGCTTTATCATTTGTGGAAGGAGTCTCCAGTGTCAGTTCTAACAGACACTTTTCCACCAGAGGAGTCTTCTTCAGGACAGATTTCGGGTTTCTCAGTAACGTGACAATCTGTCTTATTAACTTCAAGATGGAGTTACGGAACCAAAAAAAAAAAAAAAAAAAAAAAAAAAAAAAACGCCAGTGAGGGAACGACTGTTTATAGCTGCTATAATGTTAAGATTGTCTCACGGGCTTTCCTGTAACAATAAGCGGTTAAAAAGCATGACATATTCAAATTAGAAATATTTGAATATTCATATTTATATTAAATACATATTCATATTAAAAAATCATAATTGTTAGCATTAATACGATAATATTACACGATATTAGCTGCACAATATTGAAGAAAAATGCGATATGATAACTTGTTAAATAATGCGATACGTTGATGTTGTGTGTAAAATCAATTTCAATTATATTTATATATTTAAAAACTGAAAATGACAAAATCAACATTTTTCAATATATTGTGCAGCGCTCGTTAGCATATCACTGTGGTATAAGAGGAATAAAACACCTGCTCTTATAGGAAAATAATCCACTCCTGGTGAAGGTGATCTGATCATTCTGTTTACGGAACTAATACGTCAAAATTTGAGTCAGTCACTTTGCCTGATTTGACTGAGGAATCGGATTTTAGTCTAGCATTATTTAAAATAAATAAATAAATAATAATAATCATCATTTTAGTCTAGGATTATTTAAAAAATAAAATAATCATCATCACAATCTGAACAGTATAAAAGGTCTGACAGGTGTTGTGATGAAAATGTTATATCGGTTGTAAACGAGTCAAAGAGTCGTCGTGAATTTCGTGAGCACGTTGGAAGAAAGTTGAAAAGTTTTCATGAACGAAGCTGGAAAAACGCGGACGCTCCGATGTTCAGTGTTTTATCGTTAGCAACAGTTTATCCAGTTAGCGTTAACGACGAGTGATGTACATTTACAGCCTGAACCCAGGAAACTGTACAGTCACTGTTCCAGATT
Source organism: Pangasianodon hypophthalmus (assembly GCF_027358585.1). NCBI lineage: Eukaryota > Metazoa > Chordata > Actinopteri > Siluriformes > Pangasiidae > Pangasianodon > Pangasianodon hypophthalmus. The sequence continues at coordinate 856,099 of NC_069723.1, forward strand.
TAACAAGCTAATATCTCTGCATGTTGATCTAAAGCAGATACTTACAGAGTAACTCATCTTAAAGGTGAAGAAGTGCTCATGTGTTTACTGTTGATGCTGCGAGCAGCCATGCTGATAACGGCGTGTGCTGAAACCGGAGACCTTCTCGACTTTCCGAGCAGGAATTTCTGAACCGACGGGCGTTTTCTTTAGGTCTTCCCAGTCGGAAAGTCGTAGGCCGGAAATTCCGAGTTCTAACGGAACGCGGTATAATGAAGTTTGACCAGTGGACTCATTTTTAGCCGTTTACTCATCATGAAGAAAAACCTACTCTGATAACACAGTACATGCTGGTAAACAGGAAGCATTCGGCAAACCCGCTGAAGAACGGCATGTTTTACTGAGGATATAATCCGGATATAACCGGATATAACCGGATCACCGTTAGCAATGACGACGTATTCAAATGTTGTCCTGATGTGGCATTATCACTGATTCAACATTACCTCATTTCCATGCTTCTGTAGAAATTCTATTTCCTGTTGCGTGAAGGTTGTCATGGAGATGGACTTCACTCTGTGGGGAGGGTTCAAACCTCGCCTAGAGAGAGAGATACAGGGAGAGAGAGAGAGAGGGAGAGAGAGAGAGAGAGAGAGAGATACAGAGGGAGAGAGAGAGAGAGAAAGGGAGAGAGAGAGAGATACAGAGGGAGAGAGATACAGAGGGAGAGATACAGAGAGAGAGAGAGAGAGAGGGAGAGAGAGAGAGAAAGAGAGAGAGAGAGAAAGGGAGAGAGAGAGAGATACAGAGGGAGAGAGATACAGAGAGAGAGAGAGGGAGAGGGAGAGAGAGAGAGAGAAAGGGAAAGGGAGAGGGAGATAGAGAGAAAGGGAGAGAGAGAGAGAGAGAGAGAGAGAGAGAGAGAGTTGTTATGGCAGTTAAACTGTTGAACACGTAAAGAAACCTGACGAACTGAAATCATGATAATGAGATTTGGCTGAATGAAAGTGTCCTGCTTCCATCACAGTCTGTCCCTGGTGATAAATCAAGGCTGATTGTTACTATTTTTAAACAAAGCCTTTGTTTCTCAATGTTAATCACTTCACAAAGGACCACAAATGACAGGACGTTCGGCTCAATTTCACAGCACATGGCCTAGATGCTAGTCTCTAGTCCTTATTAGACATTATAGAACGCATAAAAGTCATTACAAGTGGAAGGGAAATAACTTATCAACTTGTACGCCCATAAAATATACTTCAAACAGTAGAAGAAGAAGAAAAACTGTCAGACATTTGACCTTGCTGTGACTTTGACCCTATTTGAATCAATTCCAACATCTAATCAGTTCATCTGCTGGTTACAGAGACAGTTCCATATAAATCCTCCAACCTCTCGTTCTTCAGAAGTGTCAAATCTCTATGAATAATGTGAACAGAGATCATTAGAACGTGATTAAATTCTCCTGTGCTCAGTCGAGTTCAAACACTTTGAGCAGCAGCGAGTTAAAACAAGTGAAAATGTTGGCCATGTGGGCATTAGATAACCAGCTGGTGAAAGGATTATATCAAAAATGTGCTTTTATGGGTTTCTTTGATAGCAAGTTCAAGCAGAATCAACTAAAAATCAACCACACAGCAGAGTTTTCGTGATTGTCTCTGCCAGCAAGCAGCTCCCGACTGCACAGCTAATATATTACCTCCTCCTCTACACTCCTTAAAGCTGAAACGGTGAAAATGCTAATATTCCTGTCTTTTTTAGACACGAATCATTTAGCACTTTTTTTTTTGTTGTTTTTTAAATGGTACACTATATGGCCAAAAGTATGTGCACCCCTGACCATCACACCCACATGTGCTTGTTGAACATCTCATTCCAGCTGTTATAAGCAGCTCCACTCTTCTGGGAAGCTTTCCACTAGATGTTGGAGCGTGGCTGTGGGGATTTGTGTTCATTCAGCTACAAGAGCATTAGTGAGGTCAGGTGCTGATGTTGGGTAAGGAGTCTCCAGTTCCAGTTCATCCCAAAGGTGTTCAGTGGGGTTGAGGTCAGGGCTCTGTGCAGGACACTCGAGTTCTTCCACTCCAACCTTCACACACCATGTCTTCATGGAGCTCGCTTTGTGCACAGGGGCATTGTCATGCTGGAACAGGTTTGAGTCTCTTAGTTCCAGTGAAGGGAAACTGTAAAGCTACAGCACACAGAGACGTTCTATACAACTGAGTGCTTCCTGCTTTGTGGTAACAGTTTGAGGAAGAACCACAAACGAGTGTGATGGTCAGGTGTCCACAAACCTGGTTATATAGTGTATATCGAGAGCAGGGGGAAATGATTTGAACAAAAAAGCCAAAAAAACAAAAAACAAAACGCTGGATATGATGTACAAGATGTTTTACATTTTTTAAAATATAAGCATAATTTATTGAGTTATTTATTCTTTGTGCTTGAGTGATTTTTGTGATTTCTATTTACACTTGGCCAAAGTGTGTTTATCTTTTTCCATCTCAATATTCCTGACCAGCGAATGGAAGAGTTTTTAGCAGCACGAAACCAAAACAAATCAAATCAAACAGCAAATGAACCAAGAGCATAAGTTTCACTCTGTGTCAGACTCAAACAGTCAAACAGACTTGCAGGTGTAAAAGTGCTTGAAGATTATATGTCAGTTTTAAAAAAGGTATCAAGTGATTGTGTAATAAAGCACCAAATTAATCCGAGTATCTGAAACATTTCAGTCAAGTTCCTGCTTGTTTAGTGACTCCTAGTCGAATACTGGTTTGTGTAGAAGGCTAACACAAGCATTAACATGCTTTTTTCCCCTCCGATTCCAGACCACATGACCTTTTAAAAACCCTCCTGTCAAACACTAGCACTTGAGAAACACGCTATAAGCGTGGATTGCTAATGCAAACAGCAGTAATAATTAAATAGTGAGCGACGTACAGAATAAAACTTCAGCACAGAGCGGCATGTTAGTGGGTGGCTTCGCTGGCAGAACGAGGGATTGAGAGAAAGAGGGACGCGGTGAGAAAGAGCACAGGAGGGGTTAATTTGATAGGGGATGTGTTACACTTCTGCAGGGCTGAGTATTAGATTAGATCCAGTCCCTGTGTGCAAATGTGTGTACACTATATTAGGCAGTCTAGCTTAGCTGCAGTCCCTGTTCTCTCAGAAATCTGAGTTATTAGCTTGTTATTCACAAATCTGGGACAAGGACAACAAGGTTAGACTGCAAGGCACCTCGGGTTTCTTATGCGTCTGCGACGTGCGTCTCAGGGACGCAGCAATACCGGTACCGGTATCAGTTATCGTTCTGATACCATGCTCATTTACTCATACTAGTAAAAAAAAACGTTCTTATACCAACATCTGATATCACGTGATACTATACGACGCAATATATGTCGACTGATTGACAAAAAAAAAGTTTACTTCGAAGTGGAACAAAGTAAAACAAAATCCACTCTCCACCGCGGCCCTACTTGATCCAAGCTAACTAATGTAGCTAGCTAATGCGCTTCATTTAAAATAAACTCTCTAAAATGATAAAGAGCGAGTCTGGTGCATGAACAGTCACGTGTGCTCGCTGTTCACGGTCACTATTTAAACCAGGAAAACAAAAACGGAGCTAAATAAAAGGCGTCATTGTTTGCTTAATACTAAATAGGTTACTCATTTCTGCGTTAATATCGGCACAACACGCACTCATATTCAGTCTGGGGAAAAAATGGTTCCGATGTATCCCTGGTGTGTTTGTGTATAAAATTAAATTCTGCCTCCATTTCCTTCTTGTACATAAACGCTGTAGGACTCTCCAGGAGAGAGAGTGTGTGTGTGTGTGTGTGTGTGTGTGTGTGTGTGTGTGTGTGTGTGTGGGAGCATGAATGATGCCTCTCTCATGGCTCAGGTGTCAGTGTCCTTACCTGATACTGTGTTAGCTGATTTTTGGCATTAACTACAAAACAAAACTTTCCACCACAGAGGTGGGCGCATGTGTGTGTGTGTGTGTGTGTGTGTGTGTGTGTGTGTGTGTGTGTGGCCCAGATTGCCTGCCCTAGTTTGCTGCTAGAAGCAAAAGGTAGAGCAGAAGTACAGAATTATATTGTAGTCCCTCTCTCACGCTCTCTCTCTCACACACACACAACCATACAGTCTCACTTTCCCTTGTGATCATCAATACTTGTTTGCACTCAGGCTTTTGAGGCTGAAGAGCAGGAACCAGGAGACCTGCACGTGTAAGACTAGATCAGATGCTGAATTATTTACACTCCAAAACTGCTGGTTGCTTCCTCTGACAATCTGGCCACAGCCCACTGCTTAATAACTGCTAGCAGCTTTTCTGCCCTACAAGGATCTACGAGGGTCTTTAAGGGTATATAAGGATGCATGAGGGTCTACAAGAATGTATAAGGGTCTTTAAGGATGTCTAAGTATCTAAGGGTCTATAAGAGTCTATAAGGGTCCTTAATGGGTACATAAGGGTCCTTAAAGCGTACATAAGGGTCCTTAAAGCATAAATAAGGGTCCTTAAAGCGTACATAAGGGTCCTTAAAGGGTACATAAGGGTCCTTAAAGCGTACATAAGGGTCCTTAAAGCGTACATAAGGGTCCTTAAAGCGTACATAAGGGTACTTAAAGGGTATGGATCTATAAGGGTACATATGGGTCTATAAGGGAGTACGAGCGTCTACAAGGGGTACGTAAAGGTCTACAAGGGTCTATAAGAGAGTATAAGGGTCTACGAGGGGTACACAAGGGTTTACAAGAGTCTATAAGAGAGTGTATGGGTCTACGAGGGGTACACATTTCCTTAAAGCGTAAATAAGGGTCCTTAAAGCGTACATAAGGGTCCTTAAAGCGTACATAAGGGTACTTAAAGGGTATGGATCTATAAGGGTACATATGGGTCTATAAGGGAGTACAAGCGTCTACAAGGGGTACGTAAAGGTCTACAAGGGTCTATAAGAGAGTATAAGGGTCTACGAGGGGTACACAAGGGTCTACAAGGGTCTATAAGAGAGTGTATGGGTCTACAAGGGGTACGCAAGGGTCTACAAGGATCTATAAGAGAGTGTAAGGGTCTACAAGGGGTACGCAAGGGTCTACAAGGATCTATAAGAGAGTGTAAGGGTCTACAAGGGTCTATAAGAGAGTATAAGGGTCTACAAGGGTCTATAAGAGTATAAGGGTATACAAGGGGTACGCAAGGGTCTACAAGAGAGTGTATGGGTCTACAAGGGGTACGCAAGGGTCTACAAGGATCTATAAGAGAGTGTAAGGGTCTACAAGGGTCTATAAGAGAGTATAAGGGTATACAAGGGGTACGCAAGGGTCTTCAAGGGGTACGCAAGGGTCTTCAAGGGGTACGCAAGGGTCTTCAAGGGGTACGCAAGGGTCTTCAAGGATCTATAAGAGAGTGTAAGGGTATACAAGGGGTACGCAAGGGTCTATAAGGGGTACGCAAGGGTCTTCAAGGGGTACGCAAGGGTCTTCAAGGGGTACGCAAGGGTCTTCAAGGGGTACGCAAGGGTCTTCAAGGGGTACGCAAGGGTACATAAGCGTATATGAGGGTCTACAAGGGTCTTTGGTCATCATGATCAATTTTAATTGTCTAGTATCAGTACGTCAACGTGAACTTCATTCATTTATCCTCATTAACCACTTTAACCCAACTAATTTAAATCTAAGCAGCCATGTTGGCATTACAACAGACTTTGCTACAGCATACATCCTGAGATGTCTTTATAACATATCTCCACATGCTAACGAGACTCCATTATTATCTTTTACTAAAAAAACACCACATGTATAACCAAAAACACGCCGCCTTTCTGTCGATGCTACAAATAGGAGGTGCTCCCTCAAAAAAGATAAGATCTAGAGATGGGTGGGGCAAAAAAAATATTATAACATGATATTTGGAGGCATTTCTAAGATCCAGAATATGCCTCATGCTCTCAAACTGCCAACAATACAGTAGTCTAGCATTTAAATAAGCTGTTAGCAATTTGTTTATTATTAATAAGGGGAAGAGTGAATAGAAGGAAGTGGATTTCTCAACAGGAACAGACTCGAGATTGGCAGCAACAGCATGTAATGTAATTCAAGTGATTTCCTTTATTTGCATTCCTTTGTTTCTGAACTATGTGCAGTCAGATGAGTTTGCCAAGTAACAAAGTTTAACAAGGCAATGTCAGCTGTTACGTGTACACAAAGCAGTCGGTTACTGAATGCGAGCAGAGTAAATGCTGTACTGCTCAGGCTTATACTTGTCCGGCTTTGGCCATATTTCTGCTGCTTTGATTGAGCAGGAAATTGCATCAGGTCTTCTTGTGACATTCAGCTCCTGACACAATCACAGTGGAGAAGAAACCTCGCTAGATCTAGTCACGGAGAGGAATCTTCCTTACGCTTGGTGAGAGAGACTCATGTTCAGCCACTGTGTAAAAACTTCTTGGGCTAGATCCATTAATCAATCGCTAGACCGACACATCCATACTGAAGTTACACGATAGATGGCCCTCTGCTCCTCCTGTCTACCTTACAGGTGTAACAGGTGAAAATGATTGTTTCTGCAGTAACCAAATTTGTTAGCTAAAGTTTCAAAATGTTAAAAATGCAAATTTATGTTACAACCGCAAAACATTTTCATGGAAGCAGATGATTTTTTCAGGTCCACTTGCTGCACCACCTGCGTCACTGTAATCACAATCAAAAGCAGGGGCGTGGTCGAGCGTCAGCGGTGGACAGCGAGGAGGCGGGTCAATCCGGCAGGTAACACGTGATGATTCTCACCTGTGTCTTTTACTGCCTGTCTACTTATTTGCGTCTCTCTGTGTCCAGTAGCTGGCGTAACCACAGAGAGCGAGAGAGAGAATGCGATATAGAGACGCTCGCACAAACGCACACGCCGCAATGCGTGAACTTGAACTTGATGGAGCGAAACCATTTCAGTTGAGTTGTTTTGGGTTTGTTGAGTATTTTAAAGTGCGCTGAAAACCATGGACTGAATAAACGCGAGCCGAGAGCTCCGCAAAAATCCCGCCTGTCTCCTGAGTCTTCCTCCACACTCTCACACACCGGGTTTGTACACTGACCTGTTCAGAAGATCGACCAGTGGAAGAAGATCTTGCGATCGACGTAATGAGCGCCCTGTGCTAAGCTACATCTACAGCACCTGGTGTAGCTCACTGCATAGTCACTAGGTCTAGTAGAGTTTCTGTGATCTTGTGAACATGAACAATAAGTTTGTGGTTATTTTTAACACTAGTTTTAAACAAATCCTTACTGCCCTAATCACTCACTCACTCTCTCTTTCTCTCACTCACACACTCATATACACTCATATACACTCATATACACTCATATACACTCATATACACTCATACACTCATACACTCATGGCCTATACATTCCCAAGTGAGCTTAAACTTCCTGTCCTGCTGCTTCCACTTCCTGTTACACAAGTTGACCACATGGTGCTGATGCAGTGGAATCCAGCTCCCACTTCCTGCAGGAGGGTTCACAAAACACACACACACACTCAAACACACCTCGAAATCCAGATTCGCCTACAAGGAGATTTTATGGAGATTCCTGATTATTCCCATCATCCGTAACACCATTCCCAACCCCTACTAGCAGGCCACATCTCCATCCCGAACCCATTATATGATGATATAATCAATTCATGTCACAATACACTCTTCTGGGATACGGTGGATATTTTTGCTATCTTTTAATTAATTAATTTTTTTTTACAACTTTTTTAAAAATTATTACCTGAATAGAAGCAGCTGACTTGACGTTAAAATTTTGTAATTAATTTTTTAATTTATAAAATGTTAAATTTACAGATTTTTCTCCTTTTAATGCTAAATTAATAAATAATAAATAGCTAAACATATAATTAAATAAAATATTTTTACAAAATAAAAAACTCTAAGATTTTTTTATTGTTACAAATAAAAAAAAATGTATGTATTATTACAAAACATTTACCATTTATAACTTTTTTTAAATGGCGCAATACTGTACTGGACGTTTGTGAGCACCTATATCCGTCATACATATCGCGTACGGTAGAAATGCCTAGCTCTAATAGCGCTCAGCAAATAATCCTCCACGTTGCTGCCAAGCGAGCTGCACCCAAGCACCCGGGCTGAGTTTGGTTATCCTTCTTGCACAGGTACAAATTGAGCCGAGCCAGGACACATGGGTAGAACTAAAAATAGTTCAGACGATCGATTGATCAAAAGCAGCCGTCACAGAATCCAGAACCGTCCTGATTAATGTCTCTGGCTGTAGTTGCTTCTGTACTGGCACAAATATCTTCAGCAGTAGACTAGAGGAATGTCTGCCAAGGTTTCTCCCTCGTTTCCCTGGTCCTAGAGGCCCAGAGTCTACAGATTTGTCCACTCCTGCACTGGTAGATCAGTTAACCATCTAAACATTTTACTCCTAACCAACTAAATGACGTGTCTGATGACTGTGTTTGTGTTGCGTTTGCTGTAATAAACACGTTTAATCATCTGGAGGTTTATCAGTGGAATGAGGGTGTGTGAGAGTCGGAAAGGAGTGGACTTGTGCTTCATTGGGACGTCATTAAAACATAACAGCGTGTCCTTTTTTTTTGTGATACGATACCAGCAAAACCCAGAGATATCGGCGAAAACCACCTGGAAGACGAGAGCAACCATTTTAACATTTTAACCTTTGAACATTATAAACTTTTAGCCTTTTAACCTTTACACGATTTACTGCTGAACATTTTTACATTTTAAAATCAATGACAACAAAAGATTTAATATCATTTAACTCCTTTAGCATGTTCATCTATGAACTTTAACCTGTTAGTTATATTTATACTTTTTATATTTCCAATTTAAGTGACTTTTGGGTTAAGATTTTAACTGTAAAATAAAAAAATATATATATTAAAAAATCATTTTAAAGCATAGTAGCTATGAAGCGGAAAACGGTGAAGACCCTAGCTGCACAGCTATCACGCATGCTACTGAAGGAAAAAATATCCACAATATTACATCAAGCTTCATCTTGAACTCCATGATGGAGTTACAAACGATTCCAAACTCGTCTTCTACAAAGAGTTTGTTTATGTGAGCCTATTATCCACCAGTTACCAGTTGAAAAGATTCTCTACAGTGTCAGACACTCCAAACAAATAATCAAATAAAATCTCACACACACACACACACACACACACACACACACACACACACACACACACACACACACACGGGCCACACCCTTGCATGATAACTCTATCAACCTGCATCTTTAATACATATTACCCACAGGTTGCTCGTGACACAGCAGATAAAACATGCCTGTGATTTCTTTTCACTTTCTTTCGATCCTCTCAAACACAAATTTCGATGTGTTTTCGAAATTGTAGCTGTAAATAAAACTAATAAACAGGCTGGTAGGATTTTCCCAGACAAGCTGGCACTGAAATGCTCTGAAGCGTAAAGAATTCAGGTAAATCGTTGCCATCGTTTTCCATACGTAACCAGACTATTTGACTGTTCAAACTATTCCGACTACACAGATGGGATTAAAGTTTTGATCTGAGAATCAACGAGAATGAATCTGGTGTTTGCTCTCGTCTTTAGCGTGATCCAAATACATTCCAACATGGTTCGAGAGGCATTCGTTCCAAGCTAGCTTATGTTAGGAGTCAAAAAATGGCGAAATGTAAATGATTTAATTTGATTTAAAGATCGCTGTGTAGGGGTAAACCTGGGACAAGTAGATTTCATGTCTGGAATATTAGTTTAAAGCAAAAACACAAGGTTCAAACTTGATGCCATTTCACATCAGAAGAACGTTCACGAATAAATAGCTAGCCAGGTGCGGATAATATCTTTTACGTGCGATGCGAGGACAGAACGCCGCGTCTCACAGCCGAAACGCTGCCCAGTGACTCGCTGACTGTTTCTCTAGAACACAAACATGACAAGCTACGTCGTTTTTGTTTTTTTTTTTTTTATCTTAGTCAGTTTCTGGGTAATGAAAACCTGAGATGTTATAAGAACATACAGTAACATGTTGCTGCTCCATATTTATGAGGAAATTCTGTTTCCTGTGAAACCCCTCTGCGACTCCGAAAACAACCGCCATTTTAAGAAGCCTCAGTTTGTTTGAAGTCGCTGCACACGGCACAAAGCCGAAGCCATTTAGACTTGGACTCATGAAATAGCTCAGTTATCTTCAAGATCCTCAGGGAGAGTCAAACCCGAGGATTTTTATCATCAGACACACGTATAACACCAAGCAGGAGACACAGTCCACACTCACACGGCTAAATCTGGAAACACTTTTCTTGCACTAGCCTCCGTCTTCTACATACGAGTTGACAGATGCCCGTGATTGGCTAGCGTCGCTGTGATTGACATGGAGAGAGCGATTATGCCCCTCCCACTCAGACAGCACAGCCAGTTTTGATCTCTTGGCTCCAGGCCACGGATGGATCCAGCAAGATTCACTCTCACGATTCAACAGTAATACAGTGAGCACTTTTCTCTTGGGTCACTCGGGAGATGAAAAATATCTGAGAATGGCTTTTCCGTAAAATCTCTAACACCGTAGGGATTATATCACGATATCTATGAGGCGATGAAAATAGTAACATTCGGCACTATCTTTTTTGGCCACAAGATGTCTGATTCACGTCTGATCTTCTGGATCCGATATCCGTTTCACATTACAGAGAAAGCTCCTTTTTTTGGGGATTAATTCTTCTTCCTCGTCCAGGGTTGGGACTCCGTCATTCTTCCGCCATGTTTGTTCCCGTTCTGAGTGTGAGATGTGCGTAAACACGTCATGAACGAGATCGTCAATATTGCAGGATGACAAATTGTTATCATGAAGAGGGATTGTACCGGTATATCATGAATGATACGATACGATGCGAGGCGATACGATCTGATGCGATACGGCACGGCCCTATGTCATTATCGTTATTTATCGTGATGTCATTATAAGCTGAAAGACGGAGTCTCTGCGAGGAAACGCAACACGCCGAGGGAATAAATACCTCTCAGACGGCGCTCAAGACTTTACGCTGATGTGACTCGTGGCCAAAAAAGATAGTGCTGAATGTTACTATTGTCATCTCGTCATTTATATCGTTACTGCAAAAAATACCATGAAATATCGTGATATAGTTTTAAGTCTGTATCGCCCTTCCCTACAATGTTAGAGATTTTACAGAAAAGCCAAAAACAGACGAAAAAATGTATGATAATCAGTATTTTGTGAAAGTTAACGGTAAGGTGACCTTCTGCTCAGTCCAAGTCTCAGCACTGGACTGGATTTTCAGTGAGTGACTGCGGTTATTTACTTCTCAGGGATTTGTTTGTTGTTTACTGTCGGTTACTGTGTAGAAAGGAATCTGGTGGCCACTAATAAAAGTCATTAGTGCTTCAGAGAGCAGGGACTGAAGCTTTAACTCAGCAGAACGCTGACGTCTTTCTGCGTGCCCAGGCATCTGGAGACGCGGTGAGCAACATCTACCGAGACCAGACGACATTCCTAGCGACATCCATTACCGTCTGTCTCTCTGTTTACTCTCCTCGCGTCCCTTTATTAGACGGTTTGTTCCGCTTTTCCCAGAACGGGTGACGCCAGATTCTTTTGGCTAATCGAGCAGACTGATTCAATTTTGCGCGATGTAAATTTAATTACTTTGAGAAAAGTCGAGATGGAAATGTTTGAGCGAGCGAGACCCCGGAATTACTGATCGAATCAAAGGAAGAAGAAAGTCAAGTGAAGAAACCGATTGAATGCCGGCGGAAACAGGTTTCTGCAAAGAAGAGACACGGATAGAGACGGCACCGATCCAAACACGGGGGATCGGATATCGGAGAACAAAATGTATATACATCTTCTGCCAAAAAAATTAATTTCTTTTCAAATCCAGCTCCAAGCTTTGCTATTTGTTAAACCCACAATTCCTTCTGGATTTTCTGAATAAGGCATTTACATGCAACAAATTTCCGATTAACACGGGAATATTCCAGGGATGAGAATCGGAATCTGTGGAATCAGAATACTGTCTTAATCTGAATTTACGGCGTTTACGTGACTCGATACTAATTCGAATATCGCCAAATTCTGATTAATATCTGAATATTGATGCGCAACGAAACGCAGCCAGTATAAGTCCCGCTGATAAACTAATTCAACCCGAATAGGGCTCTAGATTATGTACAGCGTGTGCAAGACAAGTCCCTGTGAACGCGCGGTTGCTATGGAAACGATAACATATTTCAACTAGCGCATTAATATTAACCTGCGAGTTGGAACTACTTCCAGAGCTGCTGCTATAGAGAAACTGCTCAACACCTTCTGACCAATCAGGATCGAGAATTCGACAGCGCTGTGACGTAACACGCTTATATATGGCACGGCTAGACTCACTCGGCTGAGCTAGCATGCTAAGACATTCGCGAGTATTTAGCAGATTAGTATTTTATAGTAACTAGGTAGAACCTATAAACTTAAAAAAATGAGAATTTAAAACATTTAATATATTAGTTTTTTTAAAAAAAAAAAATAATAAATAAGATTAGTGCTCTGGGGTTTGCGCCAGGTTGTGATATGGCTAGCTAACGGCGCGCGCACACACCCTAATTAGCACGCTAGCGGTTTTTCCAAGAAAACACACTAAACTGCTAAGCTAAAATATTTATACAGTATACACTGGAATGGTTTTATTATGTGCTACATTTCTTCAAATATAAATACACTTTTTGCTTATTTTTTTAACCACAGCATGTAGAGGATGTAATAAAGCATTCAGGGCCTGGAATGAAGTGAAGTTAACGGTAAACTCTTAGCTAGGTTAGCTTAGCCTCCGACCAAACAGGTAGTTAGCTAGCTGGCTAACTAACAACAGTGAAGTCAGCTTGCACATGCACAGTGATTCACTTCACCAACAATAAAATGTTTTTTTTAGGTTTATGAGAAGAAAAAGTATGAATACATATACATATATATATATATATAGATATATAATTAATATTATCGCAGTCTAGCTAGGCTGTAGTTAGCGCCTGCTAGCTGCTCAAGCTAACTCACAGTCACCTACTCTCGAATAATGAATAATAACAACATAACGCATATAATATATAATATAGTGACCTTTATGATAATTAATCACATTCTCTGGATGTGTCAAGAAGTAGAAATAATGAAAAAGAATGGTATTTATTTAACAAAATAACAACTTCATGGTTGTGCTAGAAACACGGCTGAATCCCAAACGCCCCTCTGTTCCCTACATAGGCGCCCTAGATGGCTAGGGTGTGATGGAGCGGTTTGTACGCTGCACAGAGTGCACTATGTAGGAGACAGAGCGAGTATTTGGGACGCAGCCCAGGTTGTTCAGGCTGCTTACAGGATACCGGAGCAGGAGGTGCAGACGAAGGAGCCGGTGGTCATGTTGGCGTAGGTCGGGCCGCGCTGGTCGCAGTCGAAGCACTTTCTGTTGGGAGGCAAACTGGTCATCTCCCTCAACATCTTCAGGTGCTTCTCCTCCTGTTTGCGCTTCGCACTCGCCGCCATGGCCGGAGCCCAAACACTTGTATATGCGGAGGGGAAGAAAAAACTTTTTCTATTGTTTTTTTTTTTAATTATTATTATTAAAAAAAAAAACAAAAGCCCTGAAATTGTCTCTGAAAGAGACCGAGAGAGAGAGAGAGAGAGAGAGAGAGGCAGAGGGTGTGAGACAGAGACAAGCCGGAGAATTCACTCCCAGAGAGAGAGGGAGAGATAGATAGAGAGAGAGAGAGAGAGAAGACAAGACGCCGTGCTCTCCTCGCTCACTCACTGCGCATGCGCAAACCCTGCACCGCCCAGCACACAGCACAAAAAAGAGAGTTGAGTTGACTTCTCTGCAGGAGTGACCTAATTCACACCAAAACCAGAGCCCTGGTGGAGCTGGAGCTGGTTATACAGGCATAAATAAATAAATAAATAAATAAAAATATACAAATACAGGCAGAAGAGTTATGAAGTCATTCCTGTATAAGTTCATCATATCATATCATATCATATGTGATATAAATAGGTAGGAGTGTGGCTTAGTGATTACCGCTCTTGTCTCTTGTCTCGCACCGACAGGGTTGAGGGTTCGAACCCCGACTCCGCCCTGTTGGGCTCCTCACACCCGAGCTAGTTAACCCTCTGGCTCATTCGAAACATAATCCTGCGTGATCTTGTGTCATGTTGTTCATACTTTACCCCGGGGTTAACAATTAATCCTGCGTATTAATAATCCGACGTTTCACACCGTACTCTCCTAAACCCTGGGTTAACGTTCTGACTTGCCCCGGGTTAATGTGCGCTTAGTCTATCTACTTTTAATTTCTCCATCAAAGATATTTTGGGGAAAAAAATAGATGATGGAGTAAATACTCCACCTTATGTTCATTACGCCCTCGCCTGTACTTCTCCTGCGCCTTCTCTATCACTGATGATGATGATGGATGTGTGTTATGGATGCGTCAGTGAAGCAGGCTGAAAAGTTTCAGCTCAAATGGAGAACAAATCTGTTTCACTGTGTGTTTGACTGTCGCTGAGAGGTGCCATGAATCTACAGTCTGGGGTAGAAAGAAATCAGCCCCAGCCTCCATTCATCGGTGATGCTGTTGCACTCGGTTCCACAAAACTCTAAACGGTTTCGGCAGATAATCTGATGTTAATCTTTAAATCTTTTTTATCTTTAAAGGACAGACAGACCTTCATGCTAGTTCATTTATACTCGTGTATTTGTGCATGAAATCCAGCCCTGACGTGTGAGTTATTCTAACTCAGAGCTTATCAAATGTTTGGAACTGTAACAAGATTTATTTTATGAACTTGTGTGTGCAAAGGAATATTTATTATTATTATTATTATTATTATTATTATTATTATAAAATAATAATTGAGATTTCTTCACTTTGGGAATCACTGGCCTAGCTAACCAAGATTTCAGGATTGAGGAAAAACGAGAAGTCGACGACCAAAACATCTGACTGAACATGTGAAATAATGTTAGCCATCAAAAAACTTGTGATACACACACTCATGAGGAAGCGACAGGATGAGACGTGACCCCAGAAATATTCCACCTAGGCATTATAGATATTATATATATATAGTGTAAGACATTTAGGAAGTGTGTATCGCAACCTTCAGTGTGGAATCACAACCCCTGCATTCACACAGCTTTCGACACGTCCTCATCGACTTCCTCTCACTGGTGCTGCTCAGCATCGCACTCGGAGCACGTGGACAGGGATGAACAACAGGAAGTGGATTTTTCAACAGGAACACACTCAACCTTGGCAGTACTTAAAGCAATTTCTACTTTATTCGAAAACGCAGACATTTCAGTGTCCTAATTAGCAGGAGGAATAAAGTAATGAATGTACATCAGGTGTGAAGTCTAGACTGTAATAGATTGTTATTTTTGGTGAAAAATAAAATGGGAAAAAAAATGAAAAGGAAGCCTGGGTTTGTGTACATTCTCCTTCTTCTTCTTCTTCTTCTTGTTATTATACTCACAGAAAACAACTCCTACTTGTAAAAACTGTCCATTTTAATTTTCAGTAACTTACATACATGAACAATCTATTATTACAGAACACACGATGATGGGTGACTCTCGTTTATCCGGGATATAAATCATCTTAATAATATATATCATCTTGATTATACAGCACTATAGCTATTCTGTCTATTGCTTTAATCTCTTCGTCTTCATAATCATCAGTTTAGATACAAAAATCCTCATTTCTCAAATGCAATGAACCAAAAAATAAATAAATAATTTCAGTTCGTCTATTCGAAAACTCCAGCACAGGCCTAGTTCATGTATTTATCTTCAAAATAAATGATTTTTTACAATAAATGATGTGATAACAAGGCATTCTGGGAAACAACAGAATTCCCTTAACATTGGTAATTTTCTCAGATCCCATCATTCTTCACTGATGTAAGCTGCTCAGGTTTTGTGTACTAAGAGACGACAATTAATAGGATTTTAAAACGTCTCAGCTGGTAAATGAAATAGACGCAAAAAAAAAAAAAAAAAAAAGTAAATTCTATCTGAACATCCGGTTTGAGCGTTTTTACTTTATTCAAATAAAAACCTTTTCTTAACTCAGTATTAATTCCTGTCATTGTCTTAATAATGACAGGATTATAAAAAGCATTCAAACAGAATAGATTCTCTCGATAACATTATTGAAGGATATTAATAAAATGGACGCAGGAATATCAAGCACTGGATCATCGTTCTCACAAACATTTCAGGACAGGAAGCTGTTAAAGCAGAATCTTTTCAGAACTGACTCATCGCTGAAGCAAGCTGCGTCTTGAAGCCTTATAAATAACAGATCAGATAAATTGCGGTTAAGGGAAAATAAAATAAATAAAAATAAACCGATGAATCTCTTCAATCTCCTCAAAGCAGAAGGTGGTCTATGAAAAGTGTTAGTCCAGGAGTCGCAAAATGGTGGACTGCAGTAAAAAAAGTATCCAGAAAGAAGGATTTTAGTGGAAAAAGTACAAGAACATACAATGTAGGAAAAAATAAAAGAGTTCAGCGACTCCAGTTTTCTAAACATGAACCTTCACAGAAGTTTCTCTCTTGCGGTTTGTCTAATCACATGCACTTATGCAAAGTATGTAGCTGAAGACTCATGAGACCAGAGACGAGCTACAGCGCAAGAGAAAGTGAAGAATGTGAAGAATTGTCACAGACTTTCACAGATTTTCTAGATTTTAAAACTTACTATCAAGTAACTAACAAGTAATTAATTAGTAATTAGTCCAGGAACACCAAGGACGAAAAACAGAACGTTTAAAGACGAATGGACGGAGATGTTTATTTATTCAACGTGAAGATGAAATCTCGTCTGTTCAGAACGCGTGATGTTCGTCAGAAGTGATAACGTGAAGCGCTGCTATGAAACAAAGCATAATGACATCAAATTACATGATGAAAATAACTAATCGTAAACAGATACGCGTTAAAACATTGACGTTTTTGCCATTCGGTGATCTAGTTGAATTCTCCTGTTTTATTCAGGATTTGAGGTTGTAGCTCCTAAACTTTGGAAATTTCTCCCCTTGGATTTAAAACTTTTAAAAAGCAGCTAAAGACCCATTTGTTTCAACTTGCTTTTGCTTAAATATTGCACTTTTTTATGTTGTACTTTTATTTTACTGAATATCTTACTGTGCAGCATTTTGTTCTTGAAAGGTGCTCCATAAATACAGTTTACTTCCTTATTTAAATCAAGGAACTCAATTTATCTGTCATTATTGAAAAAATATTTAATAAGAAGCAATTATAGAAACCAACAACTGCTTCATACGTGAGGAGAAATTTATTTAAAAACAAACAAACAAACAAAAAATCCCACAACATTTACACTCGATTGTGGCCTGATTTCATTAGAAGCCGACTGGAGGTGCATTTCCACCTCTTCCTAAAGCGGACTGTCCAGATTTACTCGAGACAAACAGAGATGTTTGAGTGAAGAGACTAAAGCAGCAGATGTTTTCCACCTGGAGAAAGATGGACAGACAGATGACAGCGTGTGTGTTTTTATCCTCTGCTGACTGCCTGCTGCGCCGCTGGTGTTTCAGGCTGCTGCTGTTTCGTGGAGAAGTCGAACGGTTGACGGTTTTCCGTGTAGCCGAAGAGTTTCCTCAGAGCCACGCGGGCTGCCTCCTCCTCCGCTGCCGCGAGCGTCTCACCAGGCCCGTGAGCCAGCAGCTTCTTATCACTGTCACACACACACACACACACACACACACACACACACAAACAACAACTTATTAGAGTAAGGTTTCATATCTTATTGTTATAGTAAAAAGCTCACATCAGCGATCTGACTCCAGTAAACTCCAGAACTCTTTCAATACACTGACCAACTCTAATTACTAATAAATAAAGCAGAATTTTATAAAATGTTAAAATAGCACATGTTTTTGGTGTAATATATATAAAATGTGTACATATGCACAAATTATTTAAAAAAAATTGAAGGTCTATAACACAACAGCGGTGTTAAAAAAAAAAAAAATCCACCCTGAACGACTTGAATATTAATCTTTATAATTAACATGTGATCTTAAAAATGCACCCAAGATTTATTTAATGATGAACTTTTTGGTCATTAGACATGTTGTATGTCTATATTTTACCCACAATGCCGCCTGCTGACAGTGACGCAATGGGAGAGCGATGCAGCGGCGCTTTTCTCACCACTTCACATGTACACAAACAGATCAGCTTCCAAAACTTTACTTAAATCCTGATAACCCCGTCAGTGGCGTCGTGCTCGCCGTCTCGCAGATCGCTAACGAGCCGATTCGACTCTGTTGTAACTGCGTCGCACAGCTGCATTGCATTCTGGGATGTTGGCTGCGTCTGAATATCGCTACTACTCTAATATTCAGTAGGTGAAAAGCAGAACGTTAAAGGAGCAGTGTGTCTGAATTCTCAGTTTTCATAAAACAGTAGGCGAGAAAAACCGGATGATCTACTGCTTCTGCTGAGATTCTGCAGTATGAAAGTGATGGACGCTGCGCTATTTCCCATAATGCACCAGGGCCAGCGAGGAAGAGCTGTCAGAATCGACGCCGTCGGCTCTTTTTATGTGTAAGTGCTATGAGTATTAAACATTGTTCCTTGTGGTTAAACTGTACTTGTTCAACAATACCTGAGTAAACTTAACTTGTAGAAGGTTTTCTTAAACAAGAAAAAAAAAAAAACAGCTGCTCTAATCTGGCAGGTTTCTTATGTTTTCACGGTTACTATGACATCGTAGGTCACATGACAATGCCAACATGGCGGATGTAGTATGTCCAGATTGTATTCATACTGCATACGTATACTGTATCAGTACGTACTCAATCAATGGCCAAGCAGTAGGTACTGAATCAATTGCAGCAGGCACTGAGTTGAACGCAGCAGGTACTGAATCGAACGCAGCAGGTACTGAATCGAACGCAGCAGGTAACGAATCGAATGCAGTAGGTAACGAATCGAATGCAGTAGGTACTGAATCGAACGCAGTAGGTACTGAATCGAACGCAGTAGGTACTGAATTGAACGCAGTTGGCACTGTCACAGTACGCAATTTCAGACGCAGCCTTTGAGTCCAGAAAGTTTCTTTGAGGTCTTCACAGCTTCTAAGCTGAATTTCTCATTAATAGACATTAAACTTCACTGGAAAACGGTGAGAAAATGGTTTCAGGTGGAGATTTTTCTAAAGAGCAGGTAGGTATCCTACAAATAACTTTCCAGGTGATATTATCAGCTAGTACTGTATATGTCCCCCTCCTCTCTGACACTAACGCGGTGTCTGTGGCGTACCAGTAAAGGCCGACGAAGTAAAGCGGGAGCACAGTGCTGGCTCCGGAGGACTGGAGGAGGCGTGGCTCGGGGAGAGACGCTCCTCTGCGGCTCAGCTCCTGCACCAATATCCCCATCGGGTTCACCACTTTCCACACGTCAAACAGGTCTTTTCCTATCAGCTGCGTCACGAGGAAGTCCTGCAAACACACACACACACACACACACACACACACACAGGGATTGTGGGTAATGTAGGAAACCGTGAATCAAAGTGGAAAACAGAGCAACATGTCAACGGAAGAAGTTTAAACTAAAAAAGACACAATAAACTGCCATTCGGACGCCACTGAAGACGTTAATTATAAAAAATAATATGTCATTTATTCCATGTGGATTTTTTTCCATTAAATATCATAAACATTTAATTAAATTTACCTGTTAGGAATCCCTTCAGTGTTAGCATACGTTATAAATTCACACGTGCTTCGGAGCTTTTATTTACACGCCGTTCCTAACTAGCATCTCAGCTTCGATGAACCTAAAACTCGACTCAATCACGAGAAAACTATAAGAGACACCGCGTCCTGTCTCACCCTGATGAAAAGCCCCGCCCTCTCTGAGCCACTGCTCTGCTCCAGCGCACCAATCACAGCAAAGAACGTCCCGCGAAGGACGTCGTCTGGAAAAGGAAATCCCGCCGTCATCGCCAGCTCCTCCACCGCCAGGTTCCGAGCCACGCAGCACATGACCTCTGACCCCGTCAGGTGACTGACGATGGCTGCTACACCGTCTTCCGGCAGACTGGGGAAGCTGCCCCTGCACCAGTCGGTGAGGAAACCCTGTACACCGGACCACGAGGGCAGTTACACTCAGAGTTAAAGAACCATACGAACACTTATCATACCATTTACTCTTCCACGCAACTCTCAGTTCATTAACGTCACTCCGTTCTCTAACAGCGAGCAGGATGCAGGTGGATGTTCTGTGCTCCTCACCAGCGTGAATCTACGCCCATGTTCCCGCAGCTCTGTGTTGTCTCTGAGGTTTAGCGCCGTGCTCTCGGCGTCCAGACCCAACGAGCGGCGTCTCTCCTCCTCAGAGCGAACGTAGCACGGGTTCACAA
>NC_069723.1:876607-896607 GCF_027358585.1 Pangasianodon hypophthalmus
GCACGGGTTCACAAACGCCGTCTTCAGCAGGTCGGTGGAGAAACGCTCCTTCAGCCGGGCACTGAACGCCTCCACCTCAGCGTGATAGTCCCAGTTAGGCTGCTGGGAGCTGGAGAGAGGGGGAGAGAGAGAGAGAGAGAGAGAGAGAGAGAGGACGAGAGTGAGAGAAAACTTTAAAAATACACAATAAACTCACAATATACCACAAATAAAGAGAAAGAGAGGAAGAGAGAAAGAGAAGGAGAGAGAAAGTGAGAAAGAGAGTGAGAGACAGATAGGTAGACAGATAGAGAGAGAAACAGACAGATACATAGAGATAGACAGATAGAAATAAACAAACAGATAGAGAGATATACAGATAGATAGCTAGAGATAAGAGATAGACAGATAGCAAGAGAAATATAGAGGAAGAGAGAGAGAAAACTTTAAAAATGCACAATAAACTTGCAATATACCACAAATAAAGAGAAAGAGAGGAAGAGAGAAAGTGAAGGAGAGAGAGAGAGAGACAGAGAGTGAGAAAGATGTAGACAGATAGAGACACAGACAGATAGAAATAGATAGACAGACAGATGGAAATAGAGAGATAGACAGATAGGTAGATATATAGATAGACAGACCGACAGATGGAGGACTTTATTGGTCTCTAAGGGGGAATCTTGTGTCTCAAACAGAGAACTAAGACTTAACAGTTCACAAGACTTTAAAGACGCACAATAAACTCACAATATACCACAAATAAGCTGCTTAAAATAAAGACTAAGTAAATTAATTTACTGACTTAAGATAGAAGATTAAATATGTTTATTAAAATGGACACAACAAATGAGAAAAGCTGTATAAATGGCCTTGAATTCATCCTTTAACTCGGTGCCGAGTCCTAAATGGCTGCAGGCCAGAGGTGTAGTGCACTAGCTAGGGCGCACTAGCCCCTTCCCTCGTGCCCTAGACAGTGCGGCTGTGAAGGCGCGGTGATGTGATTGGGACTGAGCCGGGACTGTGCACTGACCGCGGGGTTGGAGCTGGAGCTCCTTCCAGCCTCCTCTTCCTCTCCATGAGCAGCGTGTAGGCCTTCATCCACCGCTTCTTCCCTCTGCTCTGTGTGAGCAGCACACTCCTGCAAACATGCTGATAATGAAGCCCAATCGTCAACACACCGCCACTCAACAGCGTCCTACACGCCGCCATGACACTCCTGCAGCTTGACGCTGACAAGACGACACTTCCGCCGGAAGTCAGCCTCAAGCGTTTTTAAAAATCGGCTTTATTATTATTTTTTATTTTTTATTAATATTATTAAAGCCTGTAGGACTAAATTTAGCAAGAAAGCCTTTTATTCTTAATTGACATAAACAAAATTATTAGTTATTTTATTATCCAGCAGTAAGCGCGTAAACTGCTCGCTCATTGGACAGTCAGGAAGTCGTGCACGCGCGAACTAGCCAATAGCAGTGCAGGGGCGGGATTTGTCGGAATACTACTACTACTACTACTACTACATAATAATAATAATAATAATAATAATAATAATAATAAACTGACGCCTTTATTTGCTTATATTTTGTATTTTTATGTAATATTTCATTTAAATAAAAAAAAAATAAAGATGAAAGTTTAATGATGTATTTAAAAAAACACTTCATTTTGCAGTAATTGTTTAATGAACAAGAAATTAAAATGTGCCGCACAGAACAAAGTGTTTTTAATTTTTAGAAAATTCCACAAAATAAAAATGAAATGTGACGTTTATTAAATAAATAAATCGCTCAGATGATGCAGTGGAGATTTCATTACAGCGACGCCACGCGTTACGACCAGAAAGAAAAAGAAACAAGGGCATTTTACATTTGTAAAGATTTATTAAAAAAAAAAAACAGATCCCTGCTGAAAACAAGAATAGAAACCCTCACTGAAATGCTAATGGTTTCTACTACAAATACCATTACAGACCATCAGCTAACCATTAAAACCATTACTGGTCCTTAATGGTATCCACTAGACACAACATGCCACCAATACAGTCCCCATTATAACCATTAAAACCAATACAGTCCCCATTATAACCATTAAAACCAATACAGTCCCCATTATAACCATTAAAACCAATACAGTCCCCATTATAACCATTAAAACCAATACAGTCCCCATTATAACCATTAAGACCAATACAGTCCCCATTACAACCATTAAAACCATTACAATCCCCATTATAACCATTAAAACCATTACAAGCCCCATTATAACTATTACAATTCCCATTAAAACCATTACAATCCCCATTATAACCATTAAAACCATTACAAGCCCCATTATAACTATTACAATTCCCATTAAAACCATTACAATCCCCATTATAACCATTAAAACCATTACAAGCCCCATTATAACTATTACAATTCCCATTAAAACCAATACAACTTCCATTATAACCATTAAAACCAATACAATCCCCATTAAGACCATTAAAACCAACACAATCCCCATTATAACCATTAAAACCAACACAATCCCCATTATAACCATTAAAACCATTACAATCCCCATTATAACCATTAAAACCATTACAATCCCCATTAAAACCATTACAATCCCCATTATAACCATTAAAACCATTACAATCCCCATTATAACCATTAAAACCATTACAATCCCCATTAAAACCATTACAATCCCCATTATAACCATTAAAACCATTACAATCCCCATTAAAACCATTACAATCCCCATTATAACCATTAAAACCATTACAATCCCCATTAAAACCATTACAATCCCCATTATAACCATTAAAACCATTACAATCCCCATTATAACCATTAAAACCACTACAATCCCCATTATAACCATTAAAACCACTACAATCCCCATTAAAACCATTACAAGCCCCATTATAACTATTACAATTCCCATTAAAACCAATACAACTTCCATGATAACCATTAAAACCAGTATGAGGGTTTCTGTGGTTTTTCAGCAGGGAGCACTCGTGCTGCGTGGAGAGGAAGCATGATTAATGCCTGTATTTCCACGAGGCGACTTTATGATTTATTTCTCAAAAAACGTGACGTGAACGCGACTCACAGACGTCACGTCAACAAGTAAAACCTCCTTTTTTTTTTTTTTTTTTTTATAAAATCACTGACTTACTGTAAGAAAAAAATCAAGCCTGGATGCGAGTCGCTGATCAGACATTGGTGAAATCGTTAACTAGTTATCATCGTTATCATAAACATGTATTAAACTTCCAGAACCTTCAACTACACTCTTTTTTTTTAAAAAAAATAAGCCTCCTCTGTTTTGAGGAGTTGAAAATCTCCTGTTTTATAGAATATAAAGAGGGTAAAACATTAGATAATTTTTAAAAAAAGACAGTAAATATGGAGGTACCATTGCTCTTTATTCTGTAGTTACATCATAGTGCATACGGACAAGAGAGAGAGAGAGAGAGAGAGAGAGAGAGAGAGAAAGAGAGAGAAAGAGAGAGAAAGAGAGAGAGAAAGAGAAGTTATAATACATAATTATGGTCATCCCATTCCAAACATGGTCTCAAAATTCCAAACACGATCATCACATCCATCACAGGAAAGACGGAACAGGACGTTACAGAACATTTCAAGACGTCGCAACAGCTTCACAAAAATCATCACGACATTCCTTAAATACTATCAGTCCGACTAGTCGCAAGATATTTAGACGAGTGTGTCCCGTTTTCTTGGGTCCATATTTACCAGATGCATCATTTCAGACAGAATCGGGTCGTCTTTATCCGTGGAGTTGTGCTTGTGGGAATACAGACAGGAATATCACGGTCCGAGAACAGGCTGAATACAAACACAGCGCTGAATCTTGTCTAAGAGTGAAGCAAAAGCATGAGAATATATTATATTATATTATGTTATTATACACCTGGATCATGCATGGTCTTTAAGAACAATGATGTCAATGTTTACAAAACGAATCACAGGTGTACAGGAAGAGGACAGGTGTGTTTCAGCTGATGGAGTCTCCCTGTGCAGGCAGTGAGGAGAGGCTCGCGAGCTTTGGGACCCGAGTGCATAAATCAGGGCTGACGTTCGACACTTGAAGCGAGGAGGCGGAGCTTAGGCAAAACAGGGTCGCTGCTGATTCAGCGCCGGAGCCACACCCAGCTGTTGATGAGCCAGAACGCCACGGTGATGGAGTACATGATCATCTCGCGCTTGGCTCGCTCTTTGTTCTCTTCCTCTAAGAGCTGCAGCCGCCGGTTCAGCTTAATGATCTGCGCAGACAAGTGGGAAAAAAAAATAAAAAATTATATATATATATATATATATATATATATATATATATATATATATATATATATATATATATATATATATATATGGCACAACAGCAATGCAAAAAAAACAAACAGTATAAAAAAAAATATAAATAAATAAATAAAGCAATTCACATTTAAAACTAACTCCCGGCTTGCTAATGCATGCAGCAAGAATTTCACAAAAATTCCTAATTCAAATGAACGTTTTACACTTAACGCGCTTGAGCTAAACCGTCATCGTTACCATAGTAACAACTCATTCATGTCGACTCGCACGGCGGACGCTCCACATAATCAAAGCGTTAAAAATAAACGTTTTGTTAGTTAACAAAGAAACGTATAATCGTTGATATGGGGAGGTTCTCTGGAAGGAGACGTTTATTTAACATTTATGGAAGGAGTCTCCAGTGTTAGTGCTTTGTAACGTTCACCAAGTTTTTATTTAAACAGTTTTTATTTAAACAGTTATCAGTAATCTGTCAAGCTAGGGTTTTTTTTCTTAGTAACTTCAAGCAACATAAAAAGAGAAGCTCATGACATAGCAACTGTTTATCGCAGCTATAAGGTAAGTGATAACAGAAACTAACGTCCACATCGTTAAATATTTTTGATATTGTTGTTATTAAACCAGCTGAGTGTAAAAAATAAAAATAACAAATATATTGTGAGTTTTATAGTGCAATTAAAGTCTGGTTAAGACTAGTTTAGAGTGTGGCATGGACACCAGTCTCTTAAAGTGCTACTGCTCAAGCAAAATAAATTATATTTTCGCAGAAAGATTAGAGAGAGAGATAGAGAAAGAGAGAGAGAGAGAGAGAGAGAGAGAGCGAGAGAAAGAGATAGAGAGAGAGAGAGAGAGAAAGAGAAAGAGAGAAAGAGAAAGAGAGAGAGAGAGAGAGAGAGAAAGAGAAAGAGATAGAGAGAGAGAGAGAGAGAGAGAGAGAGAGCTCTTTTGGCTGAAAGCAGTAGTTGTGTTAATGCACATGTTATGTATGTGTTATGTAAACTCAATAACTGTGTAGAGCTGAACATTTTACGATGTTACACACAGCTTGTGTAGGAGCCTACATGTGTTTTTAGTAAGTGATGAAATAAAAAAAAAAAAAAAAAGGTTGTACCTGTCTCCTTAAAGCTGTAGCGTCTGCCACGGCCAGGTCTTCTCCACCTTCCATAGACGTGTCCAGTGTGGCCAGCGCGAATCTGTCAGTAAAGATTAAAATATGAAGCTTTTAATGGTCTTAAGAACAAATCACTGGTGAGGAAATGAGCAGGAATGAAGCAGATGCTCCTGAGAGCTCCTGTGCCTCCATTCACTGGTTTCCTTTCGCTGTTTGGGGAAAAGCTAGAAACAGGGAAATTCACTTCTATAGTCTTCTTGTACACAAAATCATGATAATGATTAAAATGTTTGATGTAAAATTCAGACTAACACGTGTCTGGGTGTACAAACTTTTCCAAAAATATCTTCTGGGATTTTTTTCTTAAAAGATTAGTGATTATTTGGTTATCTGCTGCACCTGATGCAGCTCATCAAGAGCCACAAGACTTAAACATTTACAGAAATCAAAGGGAAAACCTCCCAAACTGAGCTCCTTTATCTCTCTGTTTCATTCCTGATCATTTCCTGATCAGTGATTTATTGTTAAGATCATTAAAAGATTAATATTTTGCCATTTTGGGCTTGGCCTGTTTTTTTTTTGGCCCAGGACTGTACAGTAAGTGTGACGTTGTCTTTATGGTATATAACGATCAACTCCAGCGCCTTGCATAAGTATTGATCCCATTCTTGTACACTGGAAAAGTATCAATCAGAGTTATAATACATAAATAAATAAATAAATAAATAAAATATCCCAGACTTTGGACACGCCATGGAGCATAACTGAATATGGAAAGAACATATTCACAACCTCGGGTTTGCTTAAAGGAGGACGTCCACAAAAAGCCAGATAAGTGGGGTATTAGTCAGAGAAGCAATCAATAGCGGAAGGTAACTCTGATGGAGCTGGAGAGATCTTCAGCTCAGATGGGGGAAGCTGTTCACAGGACAATCATAGACCAAGATATTCTACAAAAGCTGGGCTTTAGAGTGGTGAGAAGACAAAATTGACAAAAGGCATGTCAGAGTTAGACTCAGCAAATGTGTGCTAAAAAATCTAATCTGATGAGATCAGAATGAAACTTTTTGGCCTTGGACCAAAACTCCATGTTTGGTGGAAACCCAATACTGCATCCTCACAGTGAAGCATGGTGGTGGTAGCATGATGCTGTGGGGATGCTTTTCATCAGCAGGGACTCAGGAACTGGTCGGGGTTGAGGGTAAGATGGATGGAGACACATGCATGAAAACCTGTCCAATAGCCTTGAGACAGATGCGGAGGTTCATTTTCTAACAACAAAACAACCTTAAGCATGCTGCTAAAGCTACGCTGGAGTGGTTCCAAACCAACAACCTGAATGTTTAATAATAATAATAATAATAATAATAATAATAATTAAAAAAACAAAAAAACACCCAGTCAAAGCACAGATGTTAATGGGCAAAAAGATCCAGATGTGCACAGACACCTACGCCGGACGACGTGCAGCTGTAACTGTAGACGAAGGCGGTTTTTAAAGTATAGACCTGGGGGGTGAATATTTACGCAAGGCACTGTAGATAAAGTGTGTGTGTGTGTGTGCACACAGTGTATATGTGTGTGTGTGTGTGTGTGTGTCTGCCTGAGAAAGGTCTTTCATTCCTCATTCAGTGAGAACTTGTTGCTCCTCTAGCTTCTATCTATAACACTATCTCCAAACGATTGTGTATTTAAAGCAACACACAACCTTCATACGACACAATAAGCGATTTAAAGATTTATTCTACACTCGAATAAGGAACAGGATTTCAAAACCCACCTTAAAACACATCTTTTTCTTTCTTGTTTTTCTGATAACTGACTGTATGATCCGATTCATGCCATGGATTTCTTGTTTATTTCCTTTTGTTCTTTGTCTGCTGTCATGAGTTTGCAGAAAGGCGCTATATAAAATAAACTTTTTATTATTATTATTATTATTATTATAACATCTCAGACTAACGTGAGCGCACTGGACCTAAAAAGGAGACCAGGTCTGAAGTGCCGAGAGTTCCTCCTAGTCGCCGTGGACTAAAATAAGACGCAGTGAAGATTCAGACACAGGAAAGGAAAGAGATGTGGAAGATAGGGACGAGGGGAGAGCAGTTACCTGTTATCATGATGCTGGAGGTTAGAGGAGGTGGAACCCCCTCTCAGAGAAGGCTTACTGAGGAGAAGAGAGGAGAAGAAGGAGGGAAAAAAAGAACAGAGATAAAGGAGGACACGCACAGACAGCGAGACAGACACACACACACACACACATCACACACACATCACACACATCACACGATCAGTCAAAAGTCTGGACACGACAGACTTCAGATATATTCATCATCGTCCTAAAGGCATAATAAAGGCTTATGATTGAAATTTATCAAATGTAAAGAGTGAATTTAATGTGAAAAACAGTTTTTAATTAAATCGTTTTTGCCTAAAATGGAATCATTTCCTCAAACTTACTGTCATTAACACCTTTTATTTAGGAAAAGTATTTGGGACGTTTAAGAAAAGATACT
Source organism: Pangasianodon hypophthalmus (assembly GCF_027358585.1). Taxonomy (NCBI): domain Eukaryota; kingdom Metazoa; phylum Chordata; class Actinopteri; order Siluriformes; family Pangasiidae; genus Pangasianodon; species Pangasianodon hypophthalmus. The sequence continues at coordinate 884,545 of NC_069723.1, forward strand.
AAGAGTCTAATGTCTAATGCTTCATCAGGAAAACTGTTCAGAATCTAAAATATAACAATAGATTATGTATGACATCATCATTATTTATTATACAGTAAGTCTTCATTATTAATCTAATTATTATAATTAATAGTTTGCAATCAATTTTAATAAAGAAACTTTTGACTGGTAGTGTATATACAGCGTAAAGTTATACTGCATAATCGCAAACTGGTGCGCAAAAGCAGATCAGATTAATCAAGCTCTAATCAAACTCTAAGCTCATGCTCAGGCAAAGCGACTTCGAATGAGTGGCGTGAAAAATCGACGAGACTGCCTTCGAGTTTTAGTTTAATAATCTGTAAACGTTAGTGTTTGAATAATGACGGCAGTCTGATCTACAGGATGGAATATTAATTAATTATCAGTGAGACGTTCTCAGGACTAGTAAATAACTCTGTACTGTTCTCAACACAAACAACGGTAAGGGATTAGTCATTAATCACGATAAAACGAATAATGAAATTTACTGTACTGTGTTTGATTTATGTGGCAAACAGCATCAGGTGTTGATGGAAAAAATAATGAGAAAAAGGAACAATGAGTCTAAATAAATAATAATATCCAAACTTGTGCTTGTCAGACTTGAACAGAGTGTGTCCAACAAGAACAGTGTAGGTGTTGATTCATAAAATAACCAAATCTGATGTTATTTCATCGGTGACTTTCTCTCTGACTCGCAAACGACCGCCTTCGGAGAAGAGCAAGACGAGTAGGAGATGGAGAAACAAAGCAATGGGAAGCAAACTCCAGCTGAGCAACGATTCGAAATCATCACTAATCTACAGGACGCAGCGTCCAATATCACACACACACACACACACACACACACACACATACATGCAATCCCACATCAAGCGAGAACCAAGAGGTCAAAGGTCACAGGCATCGACGGGGCAGAGACGGATCACCTGCGCTGGTTCTCATCCAGGACCTCCAGGAGCTGCTGGTAGGCCCGACGTGTGCTGGACTGGAGGAAGGAGAGAACGCCGCGCGCACCGGAAACACCCTGCCCCTCATCAGGAGGACGCCGAAGCGACAGAGCGCGCAGAGCGGAGGGGGAAGGAGGAGAAACACTGACCACACACAGGAGAGAGAGAGAGAGAGTGAGGGAGAGAGAGAGAGAGTTAGAGAGTGAGAGAAAGAGTGAGAGTGAGGAGAGAGAGAGAGAGAGAGAGAGAGATGGGAGCATTAAGTGGGAGACTTTAGGATTTAGCATTTAGAGAGGAACAAATACTGTTTTTTTTTTTCTTGCAAGAAATATAAAAAAGACATTAAAGAGAGAGAGAAAGTTAGAGAGAGAGAGAGAGAGAGAGAGAGTGAGACAAAGAGTTAGAGAGAGAGAGTGAAAGAGTTAGAGAGAGAGAGCGAGAGAGCGAGAGAGAGAGAGTGAGACAAAGAGTTAGAGAGAGTTAGAGAGACAGAGAAAGTGAGAGAGAGAGAGAGAGAGAGAGTGAGACAAAGAGTTAGAGAGAGAGAGTGAAAGAGTTAGAGAGAGAGAGAGAGAGCGCGCGAGAGAGAGAGAGAGAGAGTGAGACAAAGAGTTAGAGAGAGAGAGTGAAAGAGTTAGAGAGAGAGAGAGAGAGAGAGCGCGAGAGAGAGAGAGAGAGAGAGAGAGAGAGTGAGACAAAGAGTTAGAGAAAGAGAGAGAGTTAGAGAGAGAGAGAGAGAGAGAGAGTTAGAGAAAGAGAGAGAGAGACAAAGAGTTAGAGAGAGAGAGAGAGTTAGAGAGAGAGAGAGAGAGAGAGAGTTAGAGAAAGAGAGAGAGAGACAAAGAGTTAGAGAAAGAGAGAGAGTTAGAGAGAGAGAGAGAGAGAGAGAGAGAGTTAGAGAAAGAGAGAGAGAGACAAAGAGTTAGAGAGAGAGAGAGTTGCAGAGAAAGCGAGAGAGAGATACAAAGAGTTAGAGAGAGTGAGAGAGAGAGAGAGAGAGAGAGAGAGAGAGAGAGAGAGAGAGAGAGAGAGATGGGAGCATAAAGTGGGAGGCTTTAGGATTTAGTATTTAGAGAGGAAGAAAAAAAAAAGGAAAAGATGAATATAAAAGGTCTGTTCACAACAAATACTGTTTTCTTGCAAGAAATATAAAAAGAAAGTAAAAGAAACACACGCACACTTTCTAACACGCTGCTGCCACATACGGAAAAATCCCCCACGAGCATCTCGTTATTATGAGACACTATCTCGTTTTTGTGAGAAAAGCATCTCGTTCCTACAGGCTGGATTTGGGGGAATTTACACAAGAAACGCGGAAATTTCAGTTCTGCTGAGTTCTCTCTTTTCCCACTGGAATCATAAGTTTTAAAAGTGTGAGTATTTATTTTCTCATTCTAATACGTTAGTTTCTACGGTAACCACGTGCACAGGTACCTGCATGACAGACGTTCACCACAACCTGATTAAAAAACATGCGCAATTGTTGAGAAGACATTTATTGAATATTTTTGAAGGAGTCTCCAGTGTCGGTGCTCTGTAGCAGTCAGAGGTAAAGCTATAACAGATATAGATCTATATAGATATAGATGTCTGTGGTATAAGAGGAATAAAACACTCCGGAGGTGGACGCTGTAAGTCTGCTTCACATCCCGAGTGTTTTATTCCTTATATAAGATACGTGGAGGAGACGGACTGAGGACTTGTGAAGAAAGACAAGCATGAGACATGAAGATTAAAAGAAAATAAATGGAGATGGAAGTGAGAATGAGAGAGAAATAAAGGAAGAGCAAACCACCGTTCGACCACAGAACATCCTCACAGCTGTGTGTGCGCCATGAAAACACAACAAAACACTTATAAACGCACACACACACACACACACACACACACACACACACGGCTACACCATCACTGCGAAAAAACAATCTCCGCTAACATCAGCACATAATCTCGTCCCAAAGTATCGTCATAAAGCCCGCGAGAGCATTTCACCTCAAACGCAAAACAATTCTTTGGTTTTTATGAATCTATTTAATTTAGATATGTTTTGCATAAAAATAAAACAGGCTTAAGAACTAATAAAAGGGGGAAAAAAAAAACAGATCAGCCAAAAAGACAAAAAAATTAGGAATAATAGAAGTGAAAGAAGCTCTTGATGTTCAAAGTATAATATAAAACATCAACCTTTAAAAGAAGTATAGTTTCTTCTCATCAGTAGTGAATGCAAGCAACAGAAAACTGCACGATGATGTTTATTACACATAATTATCATTTTTAGAATAATTATGTCATTTACTGTGTCACACATCAGATCATCAGGTGACCACTTTTACGATCCGTCGCTGCGTTATATCCGAGGAATTTCGCTAATCTGACTGCAGATTGTTTATTCGATTCAATTCAATTTTAATTTCAATTTTATTTGTATAGCGCGTTTAACAATGGACATTGTCACAAAGCAGGTTTACAGAAATAAATGGATTCACAAAAAATATATTGTAAATATGTGAATTTATCCCTAATGAGCGAGTCAGAGGTGACGGTGGTGAGGAAAAACTCCCTGAGATGATATGAGGAAGAAACCTTGAGAGGAACCAGATTCAAAAGGGAACCATCCTCATCTGGGTGCAACGGATAGTGCGATTATAAATCATTCCCTTCTATTATTGTGTACTATATGGACAAATAGTGCAATTGTGCAACCAGTAAATTCATCACAGTTTCTGCAAGAATCCGGCTGGTTAAAGTCTATCCACTGTCCACTGATGGAGTCCTGAGTACGAAGCTGCTCGTGGCAACTGCAGCCCCAAAGCCACTACAGTACAGTGCAGCTTCCCTTTAGTGATAACGAACTCTTTATGCGGATCCTAAACTGCACCGTCTGTAGATAATTTGCGTTTGTGTACGTGTTGTATGTAATCTGATCCAAAGATCAGCGCGTGCAGGGAGTCGGGTTTATCCGCTGATTGGGCTCGCTTGCGTATTTAAAGCGTTTTAAATTATTTTCCGTCTTAGAGAAACGCCATCCAGATGTCACTATTGAACAGACGGGAAAAATAAAAGAAGCGTTTGTACATGTATGTTCTTTGTACGTCCAATCCATCCTCACAGTTATATTTAAACTGATATATAATGTACATGTATAACTGTATAATGTGAATTGTGCTTTCTTACAGGAGTGTTAACTGCAGAAAGGAGTGTTATGTTAATCTAATATTTAATTCAGTAAATTAAACTATCAGTAAAAATAAAACTTAAGGATTATGATGCTTGTGGCTTAACAGGCAGGTTTTGTCTATCTCGCGCACTTTAAACGTTAGCGTCTCGGCGGCTCTGTCCCTGAGGTCCGCACGCAGATCGAGATCGTATCAGCGTGACATGAAAGCATTCTCAAAATTCCGTTCGCTGGACGAACACGTCGTTAAACGTCATGAAAGAAACAACAGCGCAGAAAATTCCTCTGTGTCTCTGCAGCTAGGCCATGATAGTCTAAAGACCTAGAGGTGCTCCTACTTCTACAACACTCCTGAGCAAAATATTAATCTTTTAATGATCTTAACAACAAATCACTGATCAGGAATGAAACAGAGAGATAAAGGAGCTCAGTATGGGAGCTTTTCCCTTTGATTTCTGTAAATGTTTAAGTCTTGTGGCTCTTGATGAGCTGCATCAGGTGCAGCAGAAAACCAAATAATCACTAATCTTTTAAGAAAAGATATTTTTGGAAAAGTTTGTACACCCAGACATGTGTTAGTTTGAATTTTACATCAAACATTTTAATCATTATCATGATTTTGTGTACAAGAAGACTATAGAAGTGAATTTCCCTGTTTCTAGCTTTTCCCCAAACAGCGAAAGGAAACCAGTGAATGGAGGCACAGGAGCTCTCAGGAGCATCTGCTTCATTCCTGCTCATTTCCTCACCAGTGATTTGTTCTTAAGATCATTAAAAGCTTCATATTTTGCCATTTTGTTTTGCCCAGGAGTGTATTACAACTACAACTACAACTACTGACAGAATATTAAACAAATGAATGTGCTTTGAATATATTTCATCAGCGCACATCAGTGTGTGTGTGTGTGTGTGTGTGTGTTTGGATTTATTTGACCTTGTGGAGACATCTGGCTCTTGGTTACTGAGGTTAGGGTGTTAGGTGTTTGTTAGGTGTTAGCGTTTAGCACATCATTAATAGCTGTATTAACAATTATATCAATGACAGGTCCTCAAAAGGATAGTGAGACGTGTGTGTGTGTGTGTGTGTGTGTGTGTGTGTGGATACTCACGAGGAGTCGTTTCTGGGGACCTGGCCGTTGTGACGCACAGCTGCGTTTTCGCTGACTGAACGTTCTCTGCGTGCTCTGCTCTGAGTGCGTACCTGTACACAGGTGTGTGCGTGTGTGTGTGTGTGTGTGTGTGTGTGAGAGAGAGAGAGAGAGAGAGAAGGACAGGTAAGATCTCATACCATTCAATTCAACCACTTCCTTACTCTCTCTATCACTTCCATCTCAAACACACTGATGCTGACGTTTCACTCCTCACACCTCTACAGCGGCTCTACGCAGAACCTTTACCGGTTCCCACCTGAGGAGAAACCCGTTTAATGTCCTACGCTGAACTTTCCTCAAATATATTTTTTCTGCATTTAAAAGTTATCAGAACCGGGCATTACCTCTTCGCTGGGCTGCTCCATCTCCAGGAAGTCGAGGGGGCGTTCGTTGAGGGTGAGAACCCGAGGAGGAGTCTTCAGAGACAGAGTCTCCAGCGGCGTGGACTGGATAAGATCCAGATCTCTGGGTCTGGAGAACTGCGTGTCTTCATGATCTCCTACACAGGACAGACGAGAGATCTTTCCTCAACCCCGTGTCTTTCTTCTCATCGCAACAACTCGTCTACGTTTCTAGCTTCATTTCGCATGAACACGTCGAAGAAACGACAGAACTGTGATTTGGAGCTTGTGAGTTTGAATGCGGTGAATTGTGAGGGATGATGTCACTCTCTCTCCTGTCAATCACGGCAAAACTAACCAATCGTGGCCGTCTGTGAGCTCATGTATGTGGAAGAGGGCAGACAGCGCGTTTCTCTAGGCGTTGAGCTGTTTCGAAAAAGACGAGATTTACCGGGTTGATAGACAGCGTGTGAAAGGAAGCGGGTGAGAAATCGCAAGTGACCAAAATAGAGAATTCTGTGGTGGAAATAAATATAAAAATATTAGAAAAAGTGTTATGAAAGAAGCCGGTCATAAGAGAAGAGCTACTCAGACGTGCTACAAAATCTGGAGTTATAGCAATAATAATAATAATAATAATAAAGCTGGTGTGATGCCTGGCTTCTGAAATGAGCTTCTGAAACTCCTGAGTGTTCATCGTCTCTCAGAACAGCAGAAAGATCTCATCTGTCCATCAGACACGGAGGAGAGAGAGCACATCTTATCGCTGTCTGCTCATCGTGGTGTTTTTGTGACGTCATGCGAGAAAGAGATCACACACAGGAATGTGGAAACACTGACGAAACCATACGCGGAAAACACACGGAAATACGGAGGAAATAAAGGAAGGATTTTCCAAACGGAATATCTTTCTTACGTGTCATGTGACCGTATCTCACATCACAAACATCGGACAAGCTTGGACTTGCTGAATTTTGGTCGAGGGTCCGAACAGGAAGTGCTATATGAATATATGCATCACGCGAATTATGTTTCTGAAAAAGAAAAAAAAATCGTTTTTTTTTTTTTTTTTTTTTTTTTTTTTTGGCGATACACTTAAATGCGTGCTTTTGATAATTTCGAGTCTCAGATGTTTTTTTTAAAGCAGAATGGTCGTATGACTCATGCACATTTATCCATGGGCAAACTATTTAAAAAAAAAAAAAAAAAAAAAAAATCCTTAAACGAAAGACTCGCCGTATCGAGTCACCGTATCGTTGGGAAAATCGCGAGTTCGCATCATGTCGATGATGCAGCCGTCTGTAGCTGGGAGCTGAAAAAGCAAACGGCGTGCGCTCTCTCTCTCTTACTCTCTCTCTCTCTTACTCTCTCTCTCTCTCTTACTCTCTCTCTCTCTCGGCTGTCAATCACAGAAATGCTAGCCAATCGTAGCCATCTCTGAGCTCATGTATGCGGAAGAGGGCGGATAGCGCTTTCTTTCCTCGGAGTGTGTTGTGTTATTTTGTCCTGTGATGCAGCACGAGCAGGAAGTCAGTTCCAAAAGAAAAAGAAACAGCGCTGATTTAAAAAGCGTTCGATTATTTTCACGACCAAACAGCGCAGATGTTAAAACAGCTGTATTGTGTAAAGATAAGAGTTAGTTTCGTTCGTCTCGGACTCGCACTCAGGATGTTTTAAAAACGAGAAAAATTATTAAGGAATCTCTAACCTGTGACGATGATCCTGTCGGGGACCTGCATCATGGCCGTGTGCAGAACCGGATCGTGGCCCGGATTGGCGGCGCCGCCGTCTTTCTCCTCGCCGGTGTACGGCGCGACCTTCAGCATCTCGGGCACGCGCATGCGCTGGCTGATGCCCTCCGTGTACTGGAGCTCGTAGTGGATGCGGTTCATCTCGGCCATTTCGGCTGTGGGAGACGGGAACGCCGCTCCGTTCATCTGCGGGGGGGGAACGGAATTTCATAATCATCCCTTTACACTTTAATCTTAAAATTCTTTTCTTTACACCCTAATGTTCATCGTTAAAGGATCAATCCTTCGTGGATGACTGGAGTTTAAACTTCTTTCATGGGTCTAATTTTCATCCGCCTGCTGAAAGAGACGCAGTGATTTAACTCTCGCTTCATCGCTACGTAAAGAGAACGATGTGATGCGATGTGATGTGATGCAGCGGCGCTTTAATCCTTTAATCTGTCCGGCTCCGTCACCTCGTCACCTGTACACAAACAGATCAGCTTCCGAAGCTTCAACGTTCACACTAACACCACGTCTACATCATCGCGCTCGCCGTCTCGGAGATCGCTAACACGCCGAGGCGAGTCTCTCCTCGCTACTCGTGTAGCTGCAGTGCATTCTGGATCTTTGAGTCTCCGCTACCTTTATACTGGAGAACACGTGAGAGAATATGCTCTCGCTCTTCAGCGACATTAAAAAGCAGCTGTAAACGTTTTTTTAGCGTGTTGTTTGTGAATAAATTAAAAATTTGCAATCTTGGACAAATTACTGCAGTATAAGAGGAGTAAAGCACGTGTATGTTGTTACTCCAGGAACAGGAGCCACGCGTCAGGTGCATCACACCGCCCTGGGGGTGATTACTTTCCTGTAACAGCATGCCTCCAAGTGTTCTATTCCTTAATTAGTATTATTTTTTTACCTCACACACACACACACACCTTTTTATCCTGTGATCATAAATACAAACATTAATCTTAAAAGAAGTAATTAGTTATAACTGTACAGAAAGTGAAAGTGAAACTGCTGTTTACAAATCAACAAACCTGTCATCTCTGAGTAACACAGAGCACAATAAAATATAAATAAAAATAAAAATATAAATAAACATAAACATAAACATAAACAGACTTTTCCCATCAGTGTGTTTCTCACTACTGAGGAATCTACCGGCTAGTTATTGCTAATGCTAATGCTAACGCTAATAAACACACACTAATAAACATCAGGGGATAACAGAATTAGCAGAGAAAGCTGCCTGAAACACGTCACACTGAGTAAACAAATAAATAAACAACAACAACAACAACAACAGGATTTCACACAAAATGGAGGAAAGGTGTTTCAGTCACGCGCTAAACAAACAAATAAACAAAACTCTGACACAAAACAATTTCTATTAATTCAGGAATAACATCCAGAAATAAAAAATCACCTTCTCTAACGCCGGATTCATCTCAGAAACCAGAAATTAAAGTATAAACTCAGACTGAGGCTCAAACAGCGAGCTCCATTACCGAGAGGCGTCTCCACACAACCGGCGGAAAACCCGCCTTCCAAAATAAAAGCCTTGTTTTTTTGTTTTTTTTTAATAATAAAAGTGGCCTAATTGTAAATGTTCTAAATAAATATAATTTATATTACATTTAAATTCAGTACATTTACATTTAAATAAATTAAATACCCTTAACTGATCATCTGTTAAGTGTTAATTTATTGCTTGGTTTTTTCAAATCATAAATGTTATATATTTTTCAAATCATATGTTATATAAAAATAAACAGTTTTAATTTAATTTGAGTTGTTTTTTTTAAAAAAAAAATCACTGTTCACTGTGTGTGTGTAGTGTGTGTGTAGTGTGTGAGTGAGTGTGTGTAGTGTGTGAGTGTAGTGTGTGTGTGTAGTGAGTGTGTGTAGTGTGTGAGTGTGTGTAGTGTGTGTGTGTAGTGTGTGAGTGAGTGTGTGTACTGTGTGTGTGTAGTGTGTGAGTGAGTGTGTGAGTGTGTGTAGTGTGTGTGTGAAGTGTGTGAGTGAGTGTGTGTAGTGTGTGTGTGTAGTGTGTGTGTAGTGTGTGTGTGTAGTGTGTGAGTGTGTGTAGTGTGTGTGAGTGAGTGTGTGAGTGTGTGTAGTGTGTGTAGTGTGTGTGAAGTCAAGTGGAGTTTATTGTCGCTTCTCCCACATACAGCCATTTAGTACAGAGTGAAACGAAATGAAGTTTCTCCAGGACCAAGATGCTCCATGAGACAAACACAGAACAACACACAATTCCAAGGGACATAAATTATACAATAAAGTGCACAAGTGCCAACATGTGCAGACAGCACAGGACAGCACAGTGACTACTGGGACAGACAGTGAGCGCAGTGAGTCCCAGTGCAGCACCGACCAGCACACAGTTCTGTTTAAAGTGAACCTAGTGACAGTAGTGTAAATAGTACAAGAGAACAATACAAGCAGCTGAAATAGTGTAAACAGAAGAGTAGCAGCCTGGTAGAGAGTAAGAGATCTGTACAGTATAATAAATACAGTAGCAGCATAATGTAATGTGCAAAAACTTGCAAAGAGGATGGAGGATGCTCAGTTGTGTGTGTGTGTATAGTGTGTGTGTATAGTGTGTGTGTGTAGTGTGTATAGTGTGTGTGGGTGTAGTGTGTGTGTGTGTGTGTAGTGTGTGTGTGTGTAGTGTGTGTATAGTGTGTGTGTAGTGTGTGTGTGTGTGTAGTGTGTGTATAGTGTGTATAGTGTGTGTGTGTGTAGTGTGTGTATAGTGTGTGTGTGTATAGTGTGTGTGTGTAGTGTGTATAGTGTGTGTGTGTAGTGTGTGTGTGTAGTGTGTATAGTGTGTATAGTGTGTGTAGTGTGTGTGTGTGTGTGTGTAGTGTGTGTAGTGTGTGTATAGTGTGTGTGTAGTGTGTGTGTGTATAGTGTGTGTGTGTGTGTGTAGTGTGTGTGTGTGTAGTGTGTGTATAGTGTGTGTGTAGTGTGTGTGTGTATAGTGTGTGTGTGTGTGTATAGTGTGTGTGTGTGTGTGTAGTGTGTGTGTGTGTAGTGTGTGTAGTGTGTTCTTCCCCCTCTGTAGTGCAGCTGTACAGGGAGCAGAGCTTCATCTGAAACGCAGCCGCTAGAGGGACGGAGACGCAACTCAGTGAAATCGCGCTCCACAGAAAAGGAGTGTGTGTGAGATCAGTGTGTATCTTTCTCTCTCTCTCTCTCTCTCTCCTTCTCTCTCTCTCTCTCTCTCTCCTTCTCTCTCTCTCTCTCTCTCTCTCTCTCTCTCCTTCTCTCTCTCAGTCTCTCTCTCTCTCTCTCTCCCCCCCGGGTGCATGATCAGTGTGTAACCCCGCTGTGGATGGATCAGAGGTTCACTCGGAGTCGCGCTGCAGCCTGTGCGGTGATTCTGTGCGGTGTGTCTCTGTGCGGTGATTCTGTGCGGTGTGTCTCAGTGCGGTGATTCTGTGCGGTGTCTCTGTGCGGTGTGTCTCAGTGCGGTGATTCTGTGCGGTGTCTCTGTGCGGTGTGTCTCAGTGCGGTGATTCTGTGCGGTGTCTCTGTGCGGTGATTCTGTGCGGTGAGTCACAGTGCGGTGATTCTGTGCGGTGTCTCTGTGCGGTGATTCTGTGCGGTGTGTCTCAGTGCGGTGATTCTGTGCGGTGTGTCTCAGTGCGGTGATTCTGTGCGGTGTGTCTCAGTGCGGTGATTCTGTGCGGTGTCTCTGTGCGGTGTGTCTCAGTGCGGTGATTCTGTGCGGTGTCTCTGTGCGGTGATTCTGTGCGGTGAGTCACAGTGCGGTGATTCTGTGCGGTGTCTCCGCGCGCGCCGGAGGAGCAGGATGTCTCTGTGCGGAGCTGCACTGATGCTGTGTGCGTGTTTTCCGCTCTTCGCCTCATCCATACAGCTGCAGCCTGACATGTAAGTTCTACAACTTTTATAAGACAGGAAGTGAAGAGAGAGAAGTGCACTGTGTTTCTGTACATGTTCACTCAGAGCTCCTGCATTTATTTACTCCAGTGCAAAGGGAATGTCAGAGCTGGTCATTCCAAGGCGAGTGTGAGAAATCACTTTATTCTGCAACTCATGTATTTATTACACTTACTGAAGAATAATAATACACAATCAGTCATAAAAAGTCATAAAATGAAGTCTAATACAGCAACTGTTTGATAGTTAATAATAATAATAATAATAATAATAATAATAATAAGTTAAATTGAGTCACTGTAGTAATCATAACTGTCCACTAGATGTCGCTTCGTGTTATAATTATTCTCATTAATTAATGCTGAATAAATACTTAGTACTGAACTGTCCTGAGTTAACTTCTTATTTACAATTAACAATAAATTAATTAGCATATACTTATTTATGGTTCAAATAAAAAAAAGTGGTTAAAGTACAGCAGTTCCTGTCTATGCTAATGCTAATCAGCCTGGGTGACATGATCATATGACGTCAGTATCGTGATAAATTGTCACGCTTTTCTGAGATCTGGTGTCCATCATGACATCTTTTTATGTTTTTTCAAGATTTCTGAACATATCTGAAGTTTTCAACAGTTGTTTGAATGCTATTCTTTGCAAAAAGAAAAAAAAAACTGTCATGTTTTTGTGTCGTTGTGTATTTATGTAAGTTAAAGACAGTGTAGTGATGGGAATTCCAGGTCAAAGTGTGAATATTTTATCCCTAATTTCTGTACAT
>NC_069723.1:901607-909107 GCF_027358585.1 Pangasianodon hypophthalmus
ATCTGGTTATATATATATATATATATATATATATATATATATATATATATATATAGTTGCTTTTGAGGTATAACTGATTTAATTATGGATGTAGTGAACAAGCCACAGTGAGTAAGTTTCATAATAATGATTAGATCTTTGAAAACTTATTAAAGATAAATGCATCGAATTCACAGTTCAGTTCCGTATTAGTCACTACAATGTGTCTACTGAATAATAAATTAATTGAGCAGTTGATGATGTCATGGCGTTTTTGAGTAATTAATGATGTCATGGTGTTGTCTTCTTGATTAATTTATAATATTCATAATAATCATGGTATTCTTGAGCAACTGATTTATGATTTATGAAAAATGTTGTCGTAGTAGCACTGATCGAATTGTTAATAGCAGACTGGAGAGAGCGTTTATTGTTTGATATAAAACATGACTATAAATCTCTTAAGCTTTTGCTGTTTTAGGACTTGAATGTGGCACCTGGTTTGCTGCTGAGTGAAATTATATTTATTATATTTATATATTACGGATTAGTACACTTAAAATTCGGAAAGCTGGCTATCGTTTGCTTCGCTTAGCTGAGAACAATATCTGCTTGGATAAAAGCTCTTGTTGTCACTGTTGGAAGTTGATATACAGGTGCAATGAGACAGTGAAGAAAACTATATTAGCTGTATTAGCGTGTCGAGTGTGTAGTGTGTTAGTCCTCCCTTCGGACAGAAGCCGCCGTGAAGTGGCTGTGAGCGTTCCCAGTGTTCCCAGTGTTCCCGGTGTTCCCAGTGTTCCCGGTGTTCCCGGTATTCGGCAGATTTTTATTAGATTCTGTGAAGCCTCAAGGGAAGAGAAATAAAGAATGGAGAAGAAACAGATAGACAGATACAGTGTTGGAGAAAGAATAGCATGAATAGATTTATGATGTTGATTCATGAGCTTAATATTCATCTGTGTGAAATGTGTTTGGGGCACACACACACACACACACACACACACCCTCCTGTTTCCAATCTAGGATGTCAGTAGGTTCAGTCTGTTCTGTGTTAATGCCCCTGTTTTGGCCCCCTGTGCTTTCTGAAGCTCATTACAACACGACAGCTCTGCTCCGAGACACTGGAAACCATTTTTCACGCTGTCACTGGGTTCTAGCATCTAACATCTGCATCTCTCTCTCTCTCTCTCTCTCTCTCTCTCTCTCTCTTTCTCTCTCTTTTTCTCTCTCTCTGTCTCTCCACTCAGCACAAGACAGTGGAATATTCTCTCTGTATAGTGTAAACTGAAATATAAATATGCCTGAATATCCCGTTCACACATCATTTACTTCAATTACTGTCACCAATACTGAGGGAATTAAATGCATTATACACTTTATATACAATATACGCTCTTTTAATCAAGTACAGTGGTAGGGTCGTGTTTGAGAAACGTAGAGATGTCATGTGGCAGAAGAAACACAAGGTGCTGAGTCAGCGAAACAGCCCTGACACTAAATCTCGAGTCAGCACTTTCTGTTACTCCTCACTAACAATCTGAGCAAATAAAGACTCAGAAAAACAGCAGGAGGTACACGGGAAACCCTCAGGCACTCTCTCTCCCTCTCTCTCTCCCTCTCCCACACACACACACACACACACACACACACACTTGTAAGCAATAAACACACTTACTTGTGTACAGCTGCACTGATTACACAGACATGCACCATGCAGAGTGATTTCTGTTCTCAGAAATCATAACCAGACCCTTGATGCCCCCTGCTCTGTCTCTATATGATACAAAATTCACTCAACTCAAACCTCATGTAAAACTGTCACTGAACTTTTCCTTCCCTTTTGGACTGAAGCCATTTCATTCCTTAAGATGTTACCAATATTTTAATTCCATCCATGAGATTTGAGACGCCAAGAGGCACTAGACGTATCAGCAGTTGGTCGTGTCTTTGCTGTATCAGTAACGCACCGCAGTTGAAGCATTGTGCTACAGTTTTCGTCTTAAGAGTTGTGAAAAGTAAAGACATAGCTATGACAAACAATGATATGTAAGGAATAAAAAACCTGGGGGTGTGCTGTTGTAGAAAAATAATCACCGGTTAAAAATAACACCCGAGGTGGAGTAAATATAACCAACCTGATGTAGATTATTTTCAGCACAAAGTGTTTTATTCCTCTTGCACCACAGCGATTTGGTGAGGATGACAGTCTTATTCATTAATTAAAGAGCAAATTGTTCTGCTTTTTGTTCTTTTTACAGTTTTGTTGAATGATGTGGAACATCCGTGAAAGAAGTTATTTCCTGTTATCACTTACGTTATAGCAGCTGTAAATAGTCACTCCCTCATTAGCCTGTTTTTCTCTCTTAAGTTAATAAGAACGCAAAGAACAAAACAAAACAAAACAAAAAAACAACACATGGGCTGTCCTGTTACCAAACCAGAAACCAGAAAGTACAAACTCCTCTGTCCTGAAGATTTTCCTGTGGTGGAAACTTACTGTTACAGAGTGCTGACACTGGAGACTCCTTCCATAAAAGTCCCTGGTAACGAACAGTTGCTGTAGAATTGATAACAAATTAGAATGAGCGCATTAATATAAAAAAATGGTAACAAGTCCATAGTTAACAAAGCTTATAATCTTCTTGGATGATTAATGTCTTCACAGAGACAGTAAAAGCAATGTGTGTGTGTGTGTGTGTGTGTGTGTGTGTGTGATTTCTTTGAAGACGAATGTACATGTGTACAAATACAGAACTTTTTCCAATGTACTGAGCTGTGTATATTGCATTCAGAGCAACATTTTAAAAAAGTAATAATTAAAAATTCTATTTTAAGTATTTCCCTAATATTCACCAAAATGAATTCCAAACCATATGTATGTGTGTGTGTATGTGTGTGTGTGTGTGTGCAAACTTTTGCAATAAAGAGTCAGGAAGCTCGAGTCAGTGTTTACACAGAGCTTAACACGGCTGGTCTGGTGCTAAATCAGACACCTTCAGCTGTTTATTTCAGGGCTTCACACCCAACCATCATAATGTGTGTGTGAGTGTGTGTGTGTGTGTGTGTGTGTGTGTGTAGTTCAAGGGTCAGTAGTGTAGGTCAGACACACTTGTGTCACTTAAGAGATGAAGCCATTTTCTATTGCCTTAAACTGACCTTATCTTAGGCAAGGTTAGAGATTAAACAAAAATAAATCACTTCATGGTTGCGGTAGTTTAAAATAAACGACTAGTTTGTACAGATATTTGGAGCGCTAAACAGATACAGACACATATACAGATAAGATAAGATAAGATAAGATAATCCTTTCTTCGTGCCCCAGTGGGGAAATTTGCATTGTTACAGCAGCAGATATAAAGATATAAAAAATCAAAAAATATATAATTATAAAAAATATAAAAGAGACACATCAAGAATGCACAAAAACACAAACACACAACAGTATTAAAGTGACACTGCATTACTGCACTGTTCCCATGAGATGGGGGGTTACCAAAGATTTACTTATTTACTTATATACAGATAGAGACAGTGGCATTGCATGTTACACCCCGAGTATAGAGTTCTTTCTTTCTTTCTTTCTTTCTTTCTTTCCATTTTTTTTAATCAGCATCACTGTGTTTGATTCACTTAATCTCGTCAACGCGCACTCAGCTGGAGTGATGAACACTTTGTACGCTCTTGTAGCACGTGTGATGAATCTGTCAGGCCATGTGCTAACAGTAAGCGCAGATTCTTTACATTCTTAATGCATATGTGCTAAATGGGGAGAATGCTACAGATGTGTAAAAACCAGCTGCTGAACCTGATTAACTAATAAACAGCCCCACTACTGTATGAAGTCTGCATACATTCACCAGTGCTTTCTGTGCGAGTCGTTACAGCGTGTCTCCTGGGTCTAAGGGACAGCGGATATTCCTGAGACAGCCTTCTGTGCACGGTTATGAATGAACTTTCCATGTGGGTTTGTGTATTGGGGAAAAAGGGACTCCAAATGTCAAGAAAACAAAGACAGAGAAACCGAAGGAGACGGAGTCATTTTTCCAACACAATACAGTATTGAAGACTTTAAATAAAAATCCACCTACAGGCCCAGAAAAGAAACCTGAGGTTATTGTAGGAATTTGTTGGAAAAGCTGTAACCACTAACCCCTCATGCTAACCTTAACTATTCCAAATATTTCTTTGAGGCTGTTTTTTTGTGGTTTGTGCCATTTTGGTATTTAAATGAGCTGGAAATTCATGTCTTATGTATCATTTTTCACCTCTTTACAAATACTGCATTTACATGCATCTTAATAATCGGAAAATAATCTGTGATGCATCTCACAAAAACATTAATTAGTGAATAATGAACAGCTTAATGATGTGCGTGAAACACAAGTCTGTTTTGTGAATGTTTCCCAGAAACTTTTGTTAAGTCTTTATATCAGCAGTTCAACAAATGTTAATCTAATTGACAGATATAAGTTCGTGTCCCGTCCTGATCTGCTCACCTTTCTAGATGATGTGCGCACTGCCCCACTGAACTTCCAGACATTTATTATTGCATCTAGTGGTCAAATATGGTAACTACAACAAACGCTAATAGAAGCCCTTTAGGGAGGAATCACGCTTCCCCATACTCTTTATATAAACATTTTCAGTGAAGGAGGAGCAGCGGACAGGACAGTTGCCACAAATTTCTTACATCAACAACACGCGGCTCTTTCTATGGAATCAACGGAAAGAAGAATCATGATTTGAAGTTGAGCGTTTGAAAAGTTATGTGCAGGTTTACGGAATTTGGAAATAATAGCACCCCCTAGAGGCGAATTTAGACAAAACTTTCAGAGTCCTGTAGGTTGTGGTCCTTCGCTTCCCTACAAAGTCTGGTCTGAATACCTCACACTGTTGCCGAGATGTGCCCTCACTTTCTGGTGGACGTTAACGTCATGGAATCCGTTGATCTCCAGCATCATGCTGTCAGTTGAATTGAAGTTCTATGACATTGGGTTGCGGCGTTATTATTGTAAATAAATGTCCAAATTTGTTGTACGTTTGCACAAGAGCACTTTACTGGCATACATCAAAATTGCTGTGTAGGACGCTGAGACTTTTCTCTATAACTGTTTCATAAAAATTTCATAAAAAGCATATGAAGCATTACATGGACTGCCATAGACTAATGTATCAAATAATAATAATAATAATCTTGGCCCCCTAATAATAAGAAAACATACAATTCCAAAAGTGTGACTGCTCATCTTCGGTGCTTGGCCCCCTAAGGATACGGGACACAATTCATTTGAACTTGAGACTGAAATGTAAGACCTGAGCTCATTAGTCATTTTACACATTTCAAACATTTACACATACAGCCGAAGCATATATGGTACCTCTTAAGATTTTATTTTTTTTTCAGAATTATTCTCAGTTCTGCAATAACCTCTGGATGTGATGCAATTTCACTTTGGAATCGAATCAAGCAGGTTCTAACCTTTAGTGACTGTCCATCGTATTTTCTGTTAGAAGGATATGACAGGCTTGTATTTCATACTAACTCTTCCTTTCCCTGAATTTGACTGGAAGTCCTTGAAGCCCAGACTGAGAAGCATGTTCAGGCTGTGCTACAGCTGAGTCTGTAAAACAGATCAGTGCTTGTTTCTGGTTCTGGTTCATCCTGTGTAACCCATAGCTCAGATTTATTTTGAAAACCAGAATCATAGCGTGGATGGAGAAAGAGCAGATCCAGTTCAAAATAAACAAGCTATGGCCAGCACATTAGATCCTAAAAACTTTGGCTAGTACTGCTTTTATATGTCACTTCTATAAATCAAAGCACCTGTGAGGAGTGCGGCTCTGCAAACGCACTGCTGAATTGTGTTTGTTGTCTATGACGTTATGAGTCTAATTGTTTAGTCAAAACTGTTTAAGGTGGGTGTCAGACTGCGACAAGTGTACACCTTGTCTCCACCGTTGTTTGAGGTATTCACGGCCAGGATATCAAGGTTGGAGAGATGGCTAGTATGGAGGGGTAGAAGTGACATCCCCTGTTATTTGCAGAAGATGATGTTTTCTTGGCACCATTTGAACTGGATCTCTGAATGTGAAGCGACTCAGATGAAAATCAGCACCTTCATGTCTGGGGCCGCGGTTCTGTCCTGGAAAAGAATGGGATGATCCTCTCAGGTGAGGGGAGAAGCCTTGCCCCTGGGGGAGGAGTTATCATATATCGTACATCTTATATCGTATATCGTATATGGCCAGAAATATGTCCATATATATGTGTCCATTCTAAAACCACTGGCATGGAATTGGTCCCTCCTTTGCTGTTATAATGAGCTCCACTCTTCTGGGAAGCTTTCCACTAGATGTTGGAGCGTGGCTGTGGGGATTTGTGTTCATTCAGCTACAAGAGCATTAGTGAGGTCAGGCGCTGATGTTGGGATGTCGAGGAGGTCTGGGGTTCAGTCGGTGTTCCAGTTCATCCCAAAGGTGTTCAGTGGGGTTGAGGTCAGGGCTCTGTGCAGGACACTCGAGTTCTTCCACTCCAACCTTCACACACCATGTCTTCATGGAGCTCGCTTTGTGCACAGAGATGCTACAGCACACAGAGACGTTCTATACAATTGTGTGCTTCTGACTTTGTGGCAACAGTTTGGGGAAGAACCACATAAGGGTGTGATATGTTTGGTGTATCTTGGGATTTTAAAGACAGCGTGATATTGATGAATTGGGTCAGCGGCAACAGTGTTCGTCACTATACCAGTATGTGATGATGAAGCAGGAGCTCAGGTTGTGGACAAAGTATTGGAATGTTGTGTTTAAACTTAATGCATTTTACATTTATGCATCTTGATGCTGTTCTGAATCCCACAGCCTGACTGAGACAATCTAGTTGACGGTAGACAGATTTTTTTAGGACATATTAAAAGCGTGCATGTAAGACAATCATTTCAGAATCAGGAACGTGCAGGTATGTTGAAACGCTGACAAAACCGTGGTAAACAATGTTCAGTAAAAAAGCACAACATGCAGTCGATTAAACATGAGAGAAAATAAAGATGCTAGCCAGACTCAAATATCTCTTATGCATGACGTGAGGACAGAATGCTGAATCTCATAACCAACACTGATAAACAACTTGCTGACTTCCTGTCTAGAGACAAACACGATGTGCTACATTAGAAACTCGGTTAGAAGAGGATGACAGTCATAATGATAATACTCTTTGTTTCTGTATTAATGCACTTAACTAGTAAACTAGTTTTTAGCTTCTTGAGTTAAGTGACCAGTGGACTAGCTAATAAATGAGCTGAACCATTCAGCAAAATCTTTAACTCTCAGCTGCTCGGCTCTATGCTAGGATTGTTTGTAATATTTTCCACATCATCACAATATACTGCTTCTTTGTCTTTCCATCCTTCCGCCCTTTGTGTCAGTTACAGTCACTGGAAGATTAATGACAGGATAGTGGACAAAACACAGATTTTTTCAGAGAGAATGGGGGTGTGTGAAAGAGAGAGAAAGAGAGAG
>NC_069723.1:911607-939107 GCF_027358585.1 Pangasianodon hypophthalmus
GGTGTGAGAGGTGGATGAAGGGTTCGAGAATAAACAGATGTCAGAGCATCTAATAGCTAGCTCTGTTCTTCAGCAGGGGGTTTTCATTAGAAATACCTGTGACGTTTACGTGGAAAATGAGTGTTCGAGAGATTCGTAAAACGCATCTGGGTCCTGTCAACTCGATACAGCACAAAACTGTGAACTTTGACCCCTGATGATCAAGTTTAAGAGACATGTTGAGTTTATGCACTCTCGAACTGCGGCATTTTAGCGTGTTCTCCTGGTCAGTGCTTCCTTGAGTACTTCATTTCATTTATCTTTAGTCATCGCTTTATCTCTTTATCCCATAAACACGGGGTGTGAGGCCAATGGCATAGCCAGGAATTCATTTCGGGAAACAATTGAAGAGTCTTGAGCTCTTCTGTGAACGCGTGACTGCTCTGTGTATGTAATCTGGATTTAAAAATACTATTGAGGTATGGTTCCCAATGTTCTCTGGAAGACTATTCTAGATTTTATGGCCATAGAAGAAAAACTTTCCATGGGCTAAGCTCTGAAAGATCCTCAGGATTAACAGCAGGCCTACATCGAAGTGCTTGGGATGGACTAAAATTTCCCTGAGCTAAACCATTTAAACTTCATGAGCAGGACATTGTAGTCAAAGTGGAACTTAAAAGCCAGCCATTGTAAATTAAATAAGACTGAAATAACATGTTAAGAACCATCTAGTGTTTGTAGAACACCTCAGTACTAGCATTTTCACATCATAATTGGTGTTTTAGAGCTTTTTGTACAAGTCTATTAGCGCCGTAGACACAAATCAGACCTGTATATAAAAAGAAAAAGATGACTGATGATGAATTTCTTGGAAAATTGTGAAAAAATTTGGATGTTTCATCACACACTCCTGCAATTGAATGCTCTATAGAACACATACTGTATGTCCCGTCCTTGTAAACAACCTGGACAAGACAAAATATTGGTCTTTGATGTAGTCCTGCTTGTTGCCCAACTCGCTGCATGCTATTCTCCTTCCAGAAAAATCCCTTATGTGTTGCAAAAATGTGGGAGTTTAAAACCGTCTTCATTCATTCCCTCTACAGCTTTTAGTCATAGCTCAAACGGGTGCGAGCATTTCAGATCATCAACTGTGATGATCTCTGAGGCGCAATGTGCAGTTTAATATACAGCTAGTGTCTATAGGGAAGCCAGCATTTGGAGCATATTAAGGCACGTTAGTTGTTTGTGTGTGTTATTGCCTCAAAGATCTACGATAAAAGGCATGTGCAGTATGTTGAATGTCCAAGCTTCCTGTTTCAAAAGCAGATACGTCAACATACAGAATTAAATTATGCCTCTCAAGCCATTTCCTGGGCAATGTAATGAGCTACCAGCTTTAAAAGAATGAGAGCCATTACATTATTTTCAGATAATTTAGATTCTTTAAGGGCTCATGCGATAATTAGAAAAATATGGATCTACTACTTAGAACCCTTTCTGATAGGAAAACACTTTGTTGTAGTGTTCTACATAGAACTTTTAAGGGTTCTCTGAGAGAGAGAGAGAGAGAGAGAGAGACAGCCAAAGATCCTATAAGGGTTTGTTAATATTCTTAAGGTTGTGTTTTCATATCTAAGGACGCTTTTGGGCCTTTGAGCAAACTTCTTAACCCTCATCATCTCAGCTATGTTCGGACTGGCTGCTGCCAAAAGAATAAATCTAAATCAGTATCTGAAATTTCCAAATACTCAGTTTTGTGATTTATATGAATGTAATGCCGTAGCGTACAGTGTTGGTAATTCACAGCAATCTCTTTCTCAATCGCTCTTTCTCTCTCTGTGTCTCTGCAGATGTGAACGAGTGTGAGAACTCAAACGGAGGATGTGAGGGAACATGCTGCAACACCATTGGCAGTTTCTACTGTAAATGCCCCGAGGGCAGCACTCTCGGACTGGATGGCAAAACCTGCCAGGGTAACATACACATGCTAACCGTGTTATTATTAACAGAA
The DNA here is from genome assembly GCF_027358585.1 of Pangasianodon hypophthalmus. Lineage (NCBI taxonomy): Eukaryota > Metazoa > Chordata > Actinopteri > Siluriformes > Pangasiidae > Pangasianodon > Pangasianodon hypophthalmus. The sequence goes on from NC_069723.1 coordinate 913,601, forward strand.
TACGTCACCTGACGATCAGAGGAAATTAATGAGGAGCTAGCTTCAAGGGCAAACGGTTTGCATTAAGCTATATAATGCTATCAAATCCTATCGTCTGGAAGCTAAACGATTTATAGTGTTTATGGACAGGAAGTGAGTGTCAAAAATTTCAGCTTCGGACACAGGTCATCTTTGAAAATTTCCAAAAATAAGCACACCATCATAGTTTTTACAAAATGATCTGAGGCCATTTCTGTTTTCTTTCATTTCTGAGTCACGTTTTGTCATTGACGATTCACAGGAAACAGATTAAAAACAACTGAACGTTTGCTAACTTGCTACTAGAGTTGATTAGCCACACAAGCAGCCATTTTTGCTGGACTTTTTTAATATTAATTTCCTATAGCAGTGTCACTCCTTTGCCAAACGCACAAGTTGTTTTGACCCACGACACACTGAGATTGGTGTTTGGATAAAATTTGTTAACATTGTGCTAATTTTAATTTCAGATATTTAATAAAATATGTACGTTATGTGGCTTTGAACCAACAACATCTGATATACAAATTATTAAAGATACACAGAATCATTTAGCTGCAGAACCTGCATACTAATTTAACTACTTAACTTAGTTAATTTTAGTGATGAACACAGTCATAGTTGTTGTGGAGTATTTTGTGTAGTGCTAAATAAATCACTGAGAATATAGATACTGAAATTCCTCTGTGACACATGTGAATTTACTAGCAGTTAGCTAGCTAGTTATTAAAAATAGTAGGAAGACATAAGGAGACATGTATGGAGACATGTATTAGTGCACTTAACTAGCTAACTAGCTTGCTATATAGCCCAGTCAGTAAGCTTTCTGGGCAGCAAAACTTTGGACTGAGCGTCACACTGGAGCTTTTACTTGATCTGGCAAGCTAGCTAATTTATGATTTCCACCCCTGAGATGCAGAAACACGCTACCATTGTTTTAGGAGTAAGAATTTGCTGACTGGACTTACGGTGTTGTGTTGTGCTGAATGTTGTGTTCTGAGTGAGCTGCAGGTCTCCGGGTGCAGCTGGTGAGAGATAGAGAGAGAGAGAGAGAGATAGAGAGAGAGAGAGAGAGACAGAGAGAGAGAGCAGGGGAAAGGGTAGCAGTAGCCTCTTGCCATGTTATAGAGAGGACGAGAACAGTTAAAGTGCTGAATGTGTTTGAGGAAATACAGACGAGACGAGATGAGAGACAAAGATAAAAGGAGAGAGAGAGAGTGAGAGAGAAAGAGAGAGAGAGAGCGCAGAGAAGATCTTCATAAAAGTGTAGTGGCTCTTTAGACATGTGGTGTGTTTTTCCACCCTGGGTTTTATTACCCCTTTCTTTCTGGCTGGGGTCATGTGTAGCAGAGCTTGCATTCAGTCATGTTCCTGGGTCAAAGATCTAGACTCTATCTCATTTCAAAAGAGGTCAATATCTCCTCGATATCTGCAGCGATGGCTTGCTCAGCTCAGATAAAGTGCCTAAAGTCATACGTTGGATTAGGATTAGAACGTATCAAAATGGCTGGAAAAAGCAACAACAACAACAAAAGCAACAAAATGGAGGCTGTGCAGTCAGTAAAAATCTTACAAACGTGAATTCAATTTATACACAAAATTTCAGGCTCAAATAATAAAGCTAGATTAGTGTAGGTCACACCGATCATAACCCCAAGTGCAAAGTACTTACACTCCTAAATGAGCCGAGCCCAAGATAGCAAATATGAAGCTTTTAATGGTCTTAAGAACAAATCACTGGTGAGGAAATGAGCAGGAATGAAGCAGATGCTCTCCTGAGAGCTCCTGTGCCTCCATTCACTGGTTTCCTTTTGCTGTTTGGGGAAAAGCTAGAAACAGGGAAATTCACTTCTATAATCTTCTTGTACACAAAATCATGATAATGGTTAAAATGTTTGATGTAAAATTCAAACTAACACGTGTCTGGGTGTACAAACTTTTCCAAAAATATCTTCTGGGATTTTTTTTCTTAAAAGATTAGTGATTATTTGGTTTTCTGCTGCACCTGATGCAGCTCATCAAGAGCCACAAGACTTAAACATTTACAGAAATCAAAGGGAAAAGCTCCCATACTGAGCTCCTTTATCTCTGTTTCATTCCTGATCATTTCCTGATCAGTGATTTGTTGTTAAGACAATTAAGCGCTTAATATTTTGATATTTTAGGCTTGGCCTGTTTTTTTTTGCCCAGGAGAGTACTGTTGAAAATATCTCAGTTCAGCACCAAGAGCTGTTTATAACTCACGACTCCAAATATTTCACTTTACTTCACTTGCACGTTCCTACAGTAGCACACACTGTTATTGTTGTTTCTTAATGAATAACAACTGATACTGACTCAAACGTTACAGTCCTCTATGAGTTACAGTATGTGAGGAATAAAACGCTTGGAGATGTGCTGTTGTTGGAAAATAATTCAGGACAGAGTGGTGTGATGATAGCAAGAAGGAAGTGTTTTGTTATTTTATTTAAACCACAGCAATTTGCCAATGATTACAACTTTTGATTTATTAATAAACGACATGCTTTTAAACCATTTCTAGTTCAATTTAATGTTGTGGAATGTCTGAGACAAGTTAGCTCCTGTTATGACCTACGATATAGCCACGATAAACCATCGCTAATAAGACACAGCTAAACACTATCATGTTACTGAAAAACCAGAAAGCGTGGAAAACTTACTGATTGTTACAAAGCAAGTAATTAGGAATTATTATTATTATTATTATTATTATTCGTCTGGCTAGTGTAATTTTTCTACGTTTAACTGCGAGGTGAGGTTTTGCACGTAGATGCTAGCAGAAGAGTTATATGACACTTTGTACTGATCTTTATTTTGCTCGGTGTTTCCACATACCTGCATGTTTTCTGATTCTGAAAAGGTCATATGTCATCCATCCATGCTAAATAATCCGCTTGGTGAAGGTTTACGTGTGAAGTGCAGCAGATGGTGGGATTCAGAATGAGTAGCTTTTTAATTTGTCAGAATTATATTATATACATGTTGAACAGTTTTTTTTCTAATAGATGGCCCTATGATACAATATACTGTATGTTTATGTGTATTAAAACATTTCTGCTATATCAGCATTTGAAATTAGCTGAGCCGTATTCTGGACACACACACACACACACACACACACACACACACACACACACAGGAAGCTGGTCTGATGTGATGCGTTTTGCAGATGTTCTCTAAATCTCAGTGCAGGAATGGACAGGTACATTCCTCCTGAGGAAAACTGGACTTGTTTGTGTTCCGTGCACACACAAGCATGTTCCATGAAGACTAAGAAAAAACTCCGCAGCATTCCAAATGGATGTTCCAGGATTCTATAAACTCCAGCACGTTTTTACGAGACTTCCTTACACAGCAGTGATCATTAAAACTGTAAGTATGGATGTGGAAGTTAAAAATGTAGCGGCTGGTAGCTGAAGAGACGAGTATGCACAGTTTTTTATTAGTCAGTGTACGCAAAAGGAACGAGTGAGGAATTTGTAAATTAACGTCCAAAATCAAAATCCGCGCCGAAGAGAAATCACAAGTGAAAAACGTGAAATGTTTCACTTTTTTTTTTTTATTAGTGACACGCAGAAAACATACTGAAAAGCAAAATCTTAAGTGCATTGTTTTTATGTTGCTTTATTTCTTCAGGTTTTATGCCACTGCCACTACATCTGAGATTCTCATTAGTGCAATTTCTCAAGAACGTGGGTTGAAAGTTTGTTGGATTTATATGGAATTATTTTTGTAACCAGCACATGAACTGATTCGAATTTGGAATTGATCCAAAGAGGGTCAAGGTCACAGCAAGGTCACAGCAAGGTCAAATATCTGAAAGGACTAGGCTTGTTGGCGGCGGTGGCATCCCTGTGGATGCTGTTAGTGTCGAGTTCTACTTATTTAAGGATTTAACCATGACTTTGTGTTCTAAGTGAATGTAAATCCCTTTTGAATTGCATTTCACTTCCATCAGTGTGCTGCAGTTGTGTTACACTGAAATGCAATCACTGTCCAATCACAGCTCTAAGCTGTACTGGTTGTAATTGGAGAAGGAGAGAAGATTTTGATTTTAATTATACTGATCTATCTATTGTTCAGCCTCTATGTTTCCTCAAAAAATGTAATCAATAAACAAATTTCAAATAAAAATGATTTTTTTATAATTAAAAACTACAAATATATTCAACCGATGATATTTTAAATTTTTTTAAAGTGATTGCGCTTTTAAAGATGGCCTTCCACTTCCAAATTCATCCCTTTTGTCTTTAATTGTGGGTTTTCGAACCACAATGACATCATGTTATTGAAACTGTTAAAGAATCTAATGATATCTGAAGCATATCATCATAGAGCCATGACATGAGGTAATGGTGTGTGTGTGTGTGTGTGTGTGTGTGTGTGTTCTTCATCCTTACTGAATCATTTTAATTACATCTACTAAAGCAGAAATGGATTGTTTGTCTCTGTCTTTTGTCATACTCCAGTTGTAGGGAACAGTTAACTCTTTATCCGAGTCATATGTGAAAATGCGCTTTACTCAAAACAATTCGCTATAAAAGAGAAGTGTAATGCCTTCGATGGTTTTATGGGTTTGTTAAGTGGGTCTTTGACTGTAATCTCTCTTGTAAATATGCCTCACTCTAGCTCTTCTTTATTAAGACCAGAATTGTCTACATTTTCCTAATAAATAACAGACTTGTTTTAATCTCTGAATAGCTGAAGCAGGAATGACTGAAATACTGCAGCTGATCATTGATATTGTGTTGAAATCCTTTTATAATAAAAATGTATAGCGTCTGTTATTTCAAATTATGTGAGATTAGGTTCAGGTTTTGATCTGAGAGTTGGTGAAATGAAATATAATAACTATAAATATAAATAAGCTTGCACGGCGAAACCCTACCTCTCTTTCAAAAAAACAACAACATCGTCTTATTTTCTGTTAATAAATGGTTTTTGTGGAACGAACAATAGCGCCACCTGTGGTCATAAGAAGAAAAAAACACAGAAGTAAAGGCTAGGGCTGATTTCTTTCTAGCCCAGACTGTAGATTCATGCAGGTTATAGCTGAAATGTCCATTGAAGCTAATTTATTAAATTTATTTATTATATAAACCCGATTCCCTGACGCGTACAGTACACAGCAGGTCATTAGGAGTGATTGAGAATAGAAGAATATAATAGTGGGTGTGCTTTTATTGTGCATAATGTACAGTATGTGTGTGTCTTTGTGTGTGTAAATGTGTGTCTGTGTGTGTGTGTCTCTGCAGATGTAGATGAGTGTGAGGAAATGAACGGTGGCTGTCAGCAGAACTGTGTCAATACGCTCGGCTCGTACTACTGCGAGTGCGGCGAGGGTTTCCGCATTCACACAGATGCTCGCACATGCATAGGTACGCGACTTATACGCCTTATAGCCACACATAGACAGATACACTAACAGTTTGGGAAGGTATGTACACACACACTACACTACATAGATACATATAGTAGAAACAAAAACATATGAGACACAGCTGTGCAAAGATGAAGTTTGTGTGAAGTCAAAGATGAATTATTCTTATGCGTTTGCCAATTATTTGTGTGTGTGTGTGTGTGTGTGTGTGTTCTGATGTAGCTGTGAACTCTTGTGCGGTAAAGAATGGAGGTTGTGAGCACAGGTGTCTGGACCTTGGAGATGAACACTACAAGTGTGAATGTCGTCCTCAGTACCGGCTCAAGAGTGATGGCAAACATTGCGAGTGTAAGCACACACACACACACACACACGCACGAGTGCTCGTGCTGAGATAAAATCCTGTTTATAATGAGTATATGGACCACCAGCCTAATGGAGGTGTGTGTGTGTGTGTGTGTGTGCAGTGAAGGACCCATGTTTGGAAGGTAATGGTGGATGTACTCAGTTGTGCAGCAATGATAACGGAATCCCAGAATGCAGCTGCAGACCGGGATACGCACTCGCTACAGATCGCAGGAGATGCGACGGTAAAATACAAGCACAGAAAAACACGCCTGAAAAAATTCCTTTAAAAAAATCCCAATGAAAATGTCACGGTTTAGAAGATTTGGTGTTTAAATGCATTGAGATGGTAATGTGCCTGTAAGGGCATACAGCCATGGACAGAACAAACAGTTACGCCATTATTCTGGTGTATTTAACCTTAATTTAAATTCCTTTCATTTGTATTTAGTCCTTCAAAGTACTTGTTACAAATGACTGTACACGATACATCAGTTGAATGGGTTCGGTTTAGCATCCAATCAAGTTTATCAGCATTGAAACGATCAAGAATCGTGCCAATTCATTACCTTCTGTAATCTTCTCCTGCTACACAGTGGAGTTAGCGCTAGAGCTATGTGTGTGTGTCTGAATATGGATTAGCCGTAAGACTGCAGTGTTGAACGTGAGCATGAGCACGCCTGATCCTACCTCAGGAAAATGCTTCAATATGCAAAGATTTGTCTATAATGAGGCATGATAATTTCCATATAATTTCCATATAATTTCCAAAAGCATGCTGATAACTGGCTAAATAAAATTTTTTCTTTGCTAATGCCAGGTTGGACTAGCATCGATTCCAGTAGCTTGAGACATATAACGCGACTCCAAAGCAGTTTGTGAGCAGCGTGCTGAAGTGAACTATAATGTGTTTCTTTATATAGTTCTATAAAGTGTGTTCTATAAACTAATAAAGTGTTTCTGATGGTCTGATGGTCGTTCTTGAATTTGTTTTCTATCCCCTCAGATGTGGATGAGTGTGTGTCCGGCCGGAACGGGTGTGCTCACGGCTGCGTGAACACTCCGGGCTCCTTCAGGTGTGTGTGTAACCCTGGATTTGAGCTTGGTGTGGATGGGAAGCAGTGCTATCGTGAGTAAATACTCACACACACACACACACACACACACACAAACATATATATTGTTTCGGACATTGTTAGAAGCCCTGTTTGATTAGACTACTGTGCTGAAACCTTGGTGAACTCTTTGCTCTTTGTGTGTGTGTGTGTGTGTGTGTGTGTGTGTGTGTGTGTGCAGGTATTGAGATGGAGATAGTGAACGGCTGTGAGAAGGATAATGGAGGCTGCGCACACCAGTGTGAACACACCAACTTCGGCCCCGTCTGCACCTGTAACCGCGGCTATGAGCTCGCTGATGACCTCAGGATGTGTATAGGTGTACATCTACACACACACACACACACAAACACACACACACACACAATCATAATGACTGTTTTGTTCTCATCCCACAACTCTTATTCACATTCATCATCTAATTCATCTGCTCATACTGAACATCACACTCAGTTACTGTTTGACTTCACAGTATATAATTATGGAAGGATAATGATTTATAATCGGACTATCCGATCTCACCCAGAAGAGGACGGGTTCCCTATTTCCTTATACAGTCACCTCTGGGATCTAAATCTACATCTGGAGTTCTGTAAAGCTGCTGTGTTAAAAGCTGTTATTAAAAGCACTGTATATTTATATAGGCATTATTTATATAGGAAATGACACTGATATCTAATTAATATATCATTCAGCACCTCAGTCATAAATGTTTAAGGTTCAGGATTCAGGAACTTATATATTATGTATATTATTCATATAATGAAAGAGATTATTACACACATGATATCTGTGTGTGTGTGTGTGTGTGTGTGTGTGTGTGTGTGTGTTTTCCAGACACTGATGAGTGTGAAACTGAAGAGTCATGCTGTCACCACATCTGTAAGAACTACCCAGGAGGGTACGAGTGTAGCTGCAAGCCCGGATACACACTCAGCTTAGACGGCTGCTCGTGTGATGGTGAGTGTGATGGAACTGAACTGAAGGAACACACACGAACACACACACACACACACACACACACATACCAATATACACACACAACTGAGCATCCTCCATCCTCTCTGCAATTTTTTTGCACATGTTTATGCTGCTACATTACTCATTATATTATACTGTTCATAGGCTGCTACTCTTATGTTTACACTATTTCAGCTACTTGTTTTGTTCTCTTGTACTATTTACACTATTGTCACTAGATTCACTTTAAACAGAACTGTGTGCTGGTCGGCGCTGCACTGGGACTCACTGCGCTCACTGTCTGTCCCAGTAGTCACTGTGCTGTCCTGTGCTGTCTGCACATGTTTGCACTTCTGCACTTTATTGTATAATTTATGTCCCTTGTAGTTCTGTGTTGTTCTGTGTTTGTCTTATGTAGCACCTTGGTCCCGGAGAAACGTCGTTTCGTATCACTATATACTTGTATATGGCTGAAATGACAATAAACTCCACTTGACTTGAATTGACTTGAGTGTTAAACTTCTCTGCAACATTTACTCTGAATCCTTTATCGCTGATTCTTTATAATTGTGCCTAAAAGATTTATTTATTTATTTATTTATTTATTTATTTGTAATTGTGTAAATGTATTGTGATTATTTTTAGAAAAAATAAAGCTTTAATGGCGGACATACAGTAATGTAAGCCTAATAATACACAGATTAAAAAAAGCGTGTTGTTATATAACAGAGAAAAGCTTCTAATCATTGATATGGTAAAGCTTCAGCATTTATGGAAGGTGTCTCGAGTGTCAGTACTTTGTACCAGTCAGTAATTTTGAGCTTTCTCTGTAACATGATAAGATTTTCCATCTTAGAGAATAAAAGAGAAGCTGGTAAGGGAACGACTGCAATATTTAGTTCAGTAATAAACTGAAAATTGCAACTGTTGGCAAATTGCTGTGGTTATAAGTGCGATAATCGTTATAGGAAAATAATCCACTTTGGTGTGGTAATTAATCACACTACACTGGTGGTCAACACAATACAGGTGATCACAGTCAGGTAACACAGCAATGACAGGACAGAAACAAAAGTGCACATAATGTTATTAATTAAAAAAAGAAATGAATGAACTCATTGTTTGGAATTTTTAGTATGTGTGTTTACAGATGTGATTTTTTGTGTCTTTTTTCTTCATAGTCTCTCCAGGACAATGTGTTTAATTTTAAATTAGTGATCAGGATTTAAATTAGAAATCAGTATTTTGGTATTAATTTGTGTTTGACGTTATTTTTAGACGTTAACGAGTGTTCACTCGAGACATCAGGCTGTAATCACTACTGCATCAATATGCCGGGATCCTACGAGTGTTTCTGCAGGGAAGGCTTCCGTCTGGACCACAACCAACACACCTGCATTCGTGAGTACTGTGCTAAACACGCTACAAACACTGCATCCAGGAAGGTGATCAGTACGTGTACGCTCCAGGCTACTTTGAAAAATGATAAATTATACATGAAAAATGATTGATTTATTGTATATAGATATGAAATCAGGAGATGGCCCAGATCAACAGCAGTGACGATGAGGGTTCAGTGTCTTCTGCTTGCGTTAAATGATGCGTATGAATGTGTATCTGTGTGTGTGTGTGTGTGTGTGTGTGCAGCTCTATATGAGAGTGATCTTGAACCTGAGGAAGAGGATGAGTTCGAGGGTGAAGAAGAAGAGCTAGAAGTGCTTCGTCTTCCTGACCTGTTGTTCCGGCGACCTCCTCAGCTCCTGCAATACACCGCCGCACTACACTCACCTTATGACACCGAAGACACACACACGTCCTATTCAGGACACACACGCAGCCGAGAGCAAAGAGGAGAACTCACTGTGATTAGCAAGATCAGTAAGAAAGGACTACACACACACACATACACACACACACACACACACTGAAATCACGCCTGATGACATGGTGAACTAGAGCAACTTTGTTCCAGTACCTGGAACTGAAATCAAATTTACCGGGATTATCTGTTGTCTACACACAACAGCCCATAATACTTGCCCATACAGTTTGCAAAATTATTTACAAAAAACTAACTTAATTTGTGGTTGTGGCTGCATAAATATTCACCCTCATCAGTGTGAAACATTTAAATTAGCTCTGGTGTAACCAGTTACCCTCAGAAGTGGCACAATTAGTTGAATAAATTTGATGTGTGTGCAGTTAAAGTGTCACATGATCTAAATATAAATACGACATAAATACTCTTCCTGGAAGACTCAGTAGATTGATACTTAAACAAATAGCAGCATGAAGACCACAGAGCTATCGGAACAAATCCAGCACCAACTTCTAGTAAAGTATCAGCCAAGTTTGGTTATTAAAAAAAAAACAAACAATCCTGCAGAGCACCATTAAAAAATCCATTACATAAAACAGGTAGTTTTGGTTCTAAAATCTGATTGGCTGAGCCACATTCGAAGCCGTTGTAAATTCCTCGATATACATAGAAATGTGACCGCATCTGTATTAATGTTATTAACCCAGTACGAGTCATGCTTAACAACGTCCTTGCTCCTGATAAAATCGAATGCGTGTCCTCTCATGCCTTTTCACTTTAATTAATAATGAGACAGAAAATAATCCCAAATAAATCCATTTCAGTTCCATACAAAATGTGGAGTTATTCAATAGGGGGGTGAATACTTATGCCAAACACTGTATTTGGCTGAACATTGACTGGCAGGTGTTCTTGGATGTAGCGTACACATTCATTATTCTTTCTGTTTGTATGTTTACGTGTGTGTGTATGTGTGTGTGTGTATCAGTGTGTGTGGCAGGCTCATTTGGTGAAGACTGCAGTCTCAGCTGTGAGGACTGCGCTAACGGAGGTGTGTGTGGCGAGGAGAGGGATCGCTGTGTTTGTACACCTGGCTGGACCGGCGTCACCTGCAACCAGAGTGAGTCCAATATGTCAGAACTCAGACCTGTGCTGATTAAAGGGTCAGAAGAAGGTCTGACTTCAGAATTAGGGTCAGATTTAGTAAGCAGTTTATATCAGAGCTACAGTGAGAGATAAACTCATTGATGGGAAAAATGCTGCTGGAAAATCCCCAGTGTGTAACAGAATGGGAGACTGTTTGCTCAGGTCAGGTGTGTGAAACCTTTTTTTAGGTAATGGACCAATATCTAGTGTTTTTTTTAAACAAATTATAGCTTTACCATACCAACTATTCAGTCCTTTTGAACTTCTCCACATTTACAGTGTGGACCTTTCACTTACTTAAACTATTCACTAAAAGTACATACTCTTTTTATGAAGATAAAGTACATACTTTTGAGTGTGTAGTAAAACAGTACGCGAGCGCTGGGACACACTAACACACACGTCGGGATGTTGTTGCCTGGTTACGCACGCCGTCACCGTAAACAACCTCCTCATCGCATTTCAGCTTCTCTTCATTCATTATTCCTGATATCATTTCTACTGTATCATTTAATTTACTATTTTATTAAATTACTATTGATTTATTTTTCCACATTTCTTTTACGCTACTCTAAAATGCGTCCTTGAATTTGGCGAAGCAAACCATCACAAAACTCCTCCTCCTCCTTCCTCGCACAAGGAATTGTGGGTAATATTAGCTGGAAAAGTGTCCACGGATCCACACTTCAAAAATCTACCGGAAATACTCGACCATCCGGGAACCTCTGGGATCCTCGTTTCAGCGGACTACGATTTGGGACACAATAATTCTAATCTCGGATACTATTCAGGACGGATAGAAGGCGAATTGAGACGCAGCAATGGATTTAATATTTGTGATTATATATGAAATGGAATAATGGACTTATTATATAGATTATATTTCAAATTTTTACCTACCTAATGAAGAAGTACATAACATTAGTTTGGTTTATTGCTCTATTTTGCCCCCTAGTGGAAAAACAAAGATTAACTCTTTTTTAAATAAGATTTTTTTCATTCAATTATGGTCCACAAGATGATTTTAATTTAGAACACAAATTCTAAATTGCTTCACTGGGCCACATTAGAACTTTTATCGGGCCCGTGTACCACATGTTTGACGCCACTGGTTTAGGCTTTCCAAAAGAAAAAAAATTTGCTCATGATGGAAAACTTGGGATGGTTTCCCAGCAGGTAACATTCATTAATCATTAATCAGACTAAAGAGAAAACCAGGAAAAAAAATCAGAGGAACTAAAATCAGGAACAATGATGTGTAATGAATGGACCAGGATTAGAGACAGCGACACGAACCCGACAGATACTGACTCAACATCATAGAAGAAAGACTGGATATCCAACTGGAGAAGTTCTCAGGCTGGAGCAGGAACCGAGCCAGGAGCGAAGCAGCAGATGACTGGAATCTGTCTTTCAGCTTAAGCTCCCGCTTGACTGTAAGCTTCCTCGCTATTAACTTTTATAATGATGAGTCCAACTAAGTGCTTTAAACTGTTCTACTATCTTAAGGCTTCTTTCAGGAGGCGTGGAGACTGGCCACGCCTTCCCTCTCGCTGTGAGCCTCACGCTCTGTTTCTCACGGTTTTGCTCAAGACCTGCTTGATGAACATTGAATTTTCATCAGTATTGATTGAGTGATACTATATCTTAGAAGGTATTTTGTATATAAATAATTGTAATTGTTAAAAAAAAATTAATACCTAACTGTACTAAGTATACCAGTGGAAACAAGCTAGTGGCAGAAATTTAATCTGTAGAAATGCTCACATACATCTGCTAACAGTATTTGTCTTAAAATGTAGGTGGATAGTTAAATATAGCATGAAGGAAACAGACAGATTAATATTTCAGTGTCTGTCTTTCTTGTCGTCTTTTTCCAGCAGAATACACAAAAGTGAGTAGGTAGTTTACAGGTAACGATCCAAGTTAACCAGCTGATATTAATCCTCGATGTTAGCCAACTACGTTACCTAACTAACTAACTAACTAACTAACTAACCTACTGTTTCAGAGTGTGTTTAAAGATCAGCAATGATCCCTGTTGGTCTTCACTAATCTTCCTGTACAATCATATAGGATTTATAAGTTTACAACTTTTGTGTTTTTATTCCACAACAATTTCCTGTCATACATTTTAACCTGTGTAACGTTACCTGTAATGTCACGGAACACCTGTGAAACATGTTGGATCCCGTCGTCACTTTCATTATAGCAGCTACAAACAGTTGTTCCCTCACCAGCCTCTTCTCTCTCTCTCTCTCTCTCTCTCTCTCTCTCTCTCTCTCTCGTTCTTGAAGCTAATAAGAAGGAAAAAAAACAGAGTTTGTCACATAGAGAAACTGGAAAGTGTCTCCTTATGTAAAGCTTCAGCAGAGCAGACATTCTTTTATAAATAAATAACATTTTTTAAAAATCCATTGATTATTAGAGTTAAATTATGTGAGCATCTGTCACACAAGCGCCTGTGTTAGTTGTTACTATAGAAACACTAACATATTAGAACGAACAATGTTAACATACGTACACTGTAATTTGTCTTGAACGTTGAAGCTACATCATACAAGTGATTCAGTGTTTTATTAACAATTTCTGACCAATCAGATTTGAGAATTGACTAACGCTGTGGTCTAATGGCTGCTATTAATAAATCATTTCTCGTTAGTGGGTTTGTTGCTCAGTGGTTCTTCTGAATATTATTACTGATGCGTATGAACACATTTCCTTCCTGCAATGAGCTGTATGTCTACTGCCTCTAACCCACTGCTCCAAACACACACACACACACACACACACACACACACACACACACACACACTGAGCTATGGACCGATCGTATTTCTCTCTGCGGTACCTGTGGCGCGTTCATGCATTAGCGGTTCCTTCGCTAATTCATTTTGAAGTGCAGAGTCTGGAATGTGGGTTACTCGGTTCATGAAATCCAGATGGGGTTCTAATGCTGAGACACTGTTTGGGTTGCACACACACACACACACACACACACACACACACACACACACACACACACACACACACACAGGGTGTACATGGTTAAAATATAACACTTTAAAATATCCAGTTCATATAAATTCTTCATCAAGCTTTTTAAATGTTTTAAACATTGTATTATATTCAAGAATAAATCAACATAAGTCATAATTTCTTTTTCTTTCAGTACTTTCAGTACAGTACATCACCAATGTTTGCTCAGGTTTTTGGTTTTTTTATTTTATATTGTATATTTCAACAATCTCAACACTTTAAGGCAATAAAGTTAAACCAGCAAATTATTTTTTAATGTCAAAAATGATATTCATAGGTTGATTGTGAAGAAGTCTGAGGTTACTACAATATTTAAATGTAGTCTCTCTCTCTCTCCCTCTCTCTCTCTCTCTCTCTCTCTCGTGCGCTTTCTCTCTCTCTCTCTCTCTCTCTCCCTCTCTCTTTCTCTCTCTCTCTCTCTCTCGCTCTCCCTCTCTCTCTCTCTCTCTCTCTCTCTCCCTCTCTCTCTCTCTCTCCCTCTCTCTCTCTCTCTCTCTCTCTCTCCCTCTCTCTCTCTCTCTCTCTCTCTCTCTCCCTCTCTCTCAGCGTGTATGGAGGGGATGTATGGTGTGGGCTGTAACAGTGTGTGCGCATGTCAGAATGGTGGACGCTGTGATCCAGTAAGCGGGAAGTGTCTCTGCCCTCCTGGAGTCCAAGGCCTGCACTGTGAAGATGGTACACACACACACACACACACACACACACACACACACACACACACACACACACACACCCTTCACTACCCCACTTCCTCATTCTACCTCTTCTCTCTCTCATACTTCACCTACTTTCCAGCTGTCAATCACATCTGACATGAAACACAAAATTCAAAACCATCCACAACTCTTTAAAACTGTTGAGTCAGCATCATCTTCTCCGTAAAGCTTCTCACTTTTCACTCTAAATGTTCTAGAAGTAAGTGTTTTTTGCTCTGAGGACTTGTGTGTGTTGTCCCCAGGATGTCCTCAGGGCTTTTTCGGGACGTTCTGTCGCAGAAGATGTAACTGCCCCAATAATGGACGCTGTCACCGTGTGTATGGAGGCTGTTTCTGTGCAGCTGGACTATATGGGAAATTTTGCCATCTGTGTAAGTGTCCTCTTTATACAGATCTGACAAACTGATGGAAAAAATTCATTGTAATTTTAAATGCTGCCCAATAAAACAAAGAAATGTAAACCCTGATTTCATCTACAACTAGTGCAGAGGAAAAAGTTCATTAAGCTGATGCAATTTTTGCTTAGTTCTTATTACTTTCTTATTATTTTGTCTAGTTCTTAAATATATTAGCTCGATTTTGCGAAGAAGAGCTTCTAAGGAATCATTGTGGTCAAGGAAAGGATAGGAAGCCATTAGAGGAAGTAAGATGGAGGTATAGGGAGCAGGTACAGTAAGTAAGATGGAGGTACAGTAAGTAAGATGGAGATATAGAGAGCAGGTACAGTAAGTAAGATGGAGGTACAGTTAGTAAGATGGAGGTACAGTTAGTAAGATGGAGGTACAGTTAGTAAGATGGAGGTACAGTAAGTAAGATGGAGGTACAGTTAGTAAGATGGAGGTACAGTTAGTAAGATACTTCATGGCCAGAACAACACTAATGAAAACTGTGTGTCTTGTCTCTTGCTGTATGAAGCCTGTCCCAGGTGGACGTACGGCAGTGGATGTTCGCACGACTGTGACTGTGTTCAGGAGAATTCGCTCGGATGTGACGCCAAAAACGGGACGTGTACCTGCAAACCTGGATACCATGGCAACCGCTGCCAGGCAGGTGCGCTGGGGCATGTTGTGGGTCAAAAGACCTAAAATAATATCAAAAGTGATAGTAATTTGATCCAGTTCAAGTTTGAGATCAAAAGAGAAAGTAAGATGGAGGTATAGTGAGCAGGTAGAGGAAGTGAGATGGAGGTATAGTGAGCAGGTAGAGGAAGTGAGATGGAGGTATAGTGAGCAGGTAGAGGAAGTGAGATGGAGGTATAGTGAGCAGGTAGAGGAAGTAAGATGGAGGTATAGAGAACAGGTAGAGGAAGTAAGATGGAGGAAGTGAGATGGAGGTATAGTGAGCAGGTAGAGGAAGTGAGATGGAGGTATAGAGAACAGGTAGAGGAAGTAAGATGGAGGAAGTGAGATGGAGGTATAGTGAGCAGGTAGAGGAAGTGAGATGGAGGTATAGTGAGCAGGTAGAGGAAGTGAGATGGAGGTATAGTGAGCAGGTAGAGGAAGTGAGATGGAGGTATAGTGAGCAGGTAGAGGAAGTGTGATGGAGGTATAGTGAGCAGGTAGAGGAAGTGAGATGGAGGTATAGTGAACAGGTAGAGGAAGTGAGATGGAGGTATAGAGAACAGGTAGAGGAAGTAAGATGGAGGAAGTGAGATGGAGGTATAGTGAGCAGGTAGAGGAAGTGAGATGGAGGTATAGTGAGCAGGTAGAGGAAGTGAGATGGAGGTATAGTGAACAGGTAGAGGAAGTGAGATGGAGGTATAGTGAGCAGGTAGAGGAAGTGTGATGGAGGTATAGTGAGAGGAAGTGAGATGGTGTGATGCAGCCTGAGGTGAAGCAGAGTTACTGTTACCAGGCTAAAGCTGATTCCTTTTCTATAACGGCACTTTCCAAAGTGTTTTACTGCCCTTATACCTCAGCAATTTTACACTGATTACAATTTTAATATATTATTGAGCATCACATTTTACTTTTAACTGTTTATAGTTACTTTTAATGTTGTGGGACACCTGTGAAACAAGTTAGTTCCTGTTTTTGCTTATGCTTTAGCAGATAACGGTCGTTCCCTCACCAGCCTCTCTTCTTCTCTCTCCTGAAGTCAGTAAGACAAAACGCAGCTTGTCATGTAGCTAAGAAACCAGAAAACGCAAACTGCTCTGTCCTGAAGACTTCCTCATGCTGGAAAACTTATTGTGGTGTAATTTTTTGTGATATAAACACACAGTGACCCCTAAAACCTGATGTTGACTCTGAGTCAATAAGCAAAGAAAAAACACATGTATCAGTGATGTTTATTTTCTTAATTGAATTGAATTTTCACTAATGAGTCGCCATTTCTGATGGAAATAAAAGTCTCATGTGTTTCCCCTGTGCAGAATGTGATGCTGGTTTTTACGGCACTGATTGCCGTGAGCGCTGCGACTGTCCTGACGGCGCATCATGTGACCCAAAAATGGGAAAATGCCAAGAAAAATGTCCTCCTGGATTTCATGGAGAGGAATGCCAACTGGGTGAGAGACAAATCTTCCTCTCATAAACCCTCACATGTGTAAAAAACAAAAAACAAAAAACAAAACAACATCAACAAAAAAATTCAAATTCAAAGATGAGGTTGAAGCAAGGAGCTGGAGTTAGTGGTAATAGCTTTTCTTACAACTTTATTTTATATTAAATACACACATTAAAATGCCTATGAAGTGGCCTAACTCTTAAATTGCTATACTCTGCTGCTCTCTAGTGGCAGATAAAGTCAGTGCAACACCTCAGTGTTAGATCCAGTTTCAAATTTCCCAGAAATCATCACAGTGATGTGAATCAACCTGGACATCCTTAATACCTGCTAAATCTTCCACATGACAAATGACTGATAGATCCAGCAGCTGTGTGTGTGTGTGTGTGTGTGTGTGTGTGTGTGCGCAAGTGCAAGAGAGAGCATGTCCTAGAGAAGTTACATGGCAGACATCACATTAATGCTTCAGTTATATTAAATTACAATGAACTGTCCTGTAATCCTGTGTGATTTGATTTAACTGTCAGTGGTGTGTGTGTGTGTGTGTGTGTGTGTGTGTGTGTGTGTGTGTGTGTGTGTTAGACAGAGAGAGAGAGAGGGAGAGAGAGGGAGAGAGAGGGAGAGATCTACTCGCTGAATTATTAAAAACAAATAAAACTTTGGCATAGAATTAACAGCCTTGTAATGTTTTTTAACAATGGAGTGTGTGGGTGTGTGGGTGTGTGTTTATCAAATGGTTTCCTTCCTATCGCATTGTGGAAAGTTGTTTTTGTTCCAGTGAAAGACAGAATAACTGCAGAAGGAAAAAAAGAGGCCTGTTTTAGCCATAACTCTCTCTCTCTCTGTACAGTGTTAGCATGGGAAACACTAATACTTAGCCCAGGTCTGAATTCAGACAAAAACAGAGCTTTTAGCCACGCCAGTGCTTTCTTGCCATCTTGGCATTATACATGTTCTTACATGGAAGTTTACGTGATATCAAATAATTATCGGAAAAAATATTTTAGAAGTACTGTGGCTCATAACAAGGCCATGCAATGCACAAGTACTAGTGTACCTGTGTACGGATGCTCCAAATAATCTAAAACTAGTAATAAATGGATTAAAAACACATCGTTATTTAACAGATAACATAATGTATAATATATAATAACATATAATCACTGATATGATGATGTTTTTTATAAGTTTATTAACCATTTATGGAAGGAGTCTCCAGTGTCAGCGCTTTGTAACAGTCAGTAAGTTTTCAGAACAGATGATTTTCCGGTTTCTCAGTAAAATGATAAACTTTTTTTTTTTTTTGTCTTATTAACTCCAAAGAGAGAGGGAATAAAAGAGTCTGATGAAGGAACGACTGTTTATAGCTGCTGCAACATAAGTGATAACAGGAAGTAACTCGTCTCATGGGCGTTTCACAACATTAAATAGAGCTATAAATGGTTAAAAATACAATGTGGCTTTCTTAATAAATGAAACATCGTAATAGTTGGCAGACTGTTGAGGTATAAGGGGAATAAAACACTTTGAGATTGCTGTTATAGGAAAGGTCTGTGGTTGTAACTGTAGCTGCATCACACCACCCTGATGTTGATTATTTTCCTATAACAGCACACCGCCAAGTGGTTTAATAGTGACATGAGAAGAGGACAATAGAGATGAATTGATGTATGAAACAAATTTAAAAAAAAATGGATGTGTATTGTGTTCATAAAGTATGTGTCACTGTGAATCTTGAATATGAATCCAACTTTATTCCTGTAATAATAAGCGATTATTTCGATAAACTTTCTCCTAGTGAATAGGTTCCACAAATTTAATACCTGCCCTTTAAACGCATCGATTAGCACACGCAATTTTCATTTCCAATGATTTTTACTCGACTTTAAATCCCACTTTTCTGTATTGTAGTTCTTTTAGGTAGAAATGCCTCAAATTAATTCGGGTTAAAGCCTAAAGCAGAAAAGATATTTTGCTATTTTGCTCGTTTGAGAGACGTGACCCTTGATAGATGCTGTGAGTAAATCAGCTTGCACGTATTTGTGCAGGTGTTATAAAGTTTGCACGTGATTTTAACTCACAAACCTTTAGCAAATCAGCTCCAACAAGCTCGAGGACTGTACGAGTGGTGTATGATTCAAATAAAAAAAAAAAAATAGCATTTTCATGGTTTCCCTGGAATCTCCCGAGTCCAGGAGATGTCAGAATTACGAATATGATTTGTTTGTACAGCACGTGTAACATTATTGCTAATTAAAGCGTCAAACAGGTCTGGGGAAATATAAAGCAGGCTCTGAATTATAATCCTGGAGACGCTTTGTGCTGCACATTTTTCCAACGCAACCCGCTCAGCTCATAAAGGGATTAATAATTACTTTCCTGGTTGAAAATGTGCATGTGATCTCCTGTGACTGAAATGAAGAGAGTGTTACATTCACAGAAGAGCTGCAGGAGAAAATGGAGTGCTAATAGCTACTGTAGTGTCTGCTGGAGTCATTACACACTGAAGCCCACAACCATAATAACCAGAATCCTCTAAAGGGCCGTTGAGGTTATTCTGCCCCAGCAATAAGCTCCGCTCACCCGGAACACTGCGCTGGCACCGAGAAACTGGAATTATGGGAAAGAATTTTTGAATGGACGTAGAACGAGACTTGATTTTTATCAAAAGTTATTGAAGGAAATCTCTAAGAGCTGAGAAAGAGCTGGAACTTTTTTTTTTTTTTGTTGAGAATTTAGATGTCTGCACCGATGACTCCTAGCTCGTGATTTTCATCAAAGCCAAAAACATACATAATGACAACCTTCAACCTTTTTTTTGTAGAAACATATTTTTTCAAGAACATTGCCAGAAAAGAGATGGGAGCTTTTCCCTTTGATTTCTGTAAATGTTTAAGTCTTGTGGCTCTTGATGAGCTGCATCAGGTGCAGCAGAAAACCAAATAATCACTAATCTTTTAAGAAAAAAAAAATCCCAGAAGATATTTTTGGAAAAGTTTGTACACCCAGACACGTGTTAGTCTGAATTTTACATCAAACATTTTAATCATTATCATGATTTTGCGTACAAGAAGACTATAGAAGTGAATTTCCCTGTTTCTAGCTTTTCCCCAAACAGCGAAAGGAAACCAGTGAATGGAGGCACAGGAGCTCTCAGGAGTGCATCTGCTTCATTCCTGCTCATTTTCTCACCAATGATTTGTTCTTAACAGCATTATATAAAAGCTTCATATTTGCCATTTTGGGCTCTTTTGTTTGTAGTGACTGTTTCAAGGTGTTGACTCTGGAGACTCCTTGCATAAGTTTCCAACGAAAACTTCACCAAATCAGCGATTATCTGTTTTTCGTTGTGAAACATTAGTCTTAGTTTATGGGCAGCGTACAAGTGCCATACAAGTCCTTGTTTAAGTCCCTAGTATGAAAAATGATAATGTATTAGAGCGAGCGCATTAATATAAACCTTTGATTTGACATCACTGTGTTATTAAAGCGAAGCTGCGTGTTTCTGTTCCTCTCCCAGCATGCCCTGCAGGACTGCACGGCCCAGGGTGTGTGTTGCGCTGTACGTGCCCTTCCAACACCAGCTGTGATCCTGTGACGGGAGAATGTGTGTGTCCACCAGGATACACAGGGCACAACTGCTCTTCAGGTTAGTGTGAGTGTGTGTGAGTGTGTGAGTGTGTGAGTGTGTGTGTGTGTGTGTGAGTGTGTGTGCACAATGTCTCTACACAGATAGATGTACATATTGAGATCTGTAATAAAAATACACGCTGTAATGTAATGTATTATCATGTCGTGTGTGTGTGTGTGTGTGTGTGTGTGTGTGTGTGTGTGTAGTGTGTGCTGATGGATTTTGGGGTGCCGCCTGTGCCAGCGTATGCCAGTGCACTAACAGCGCAGTATCCTGTGAGGCCAGCAGTGGGCGCTGCCTCTGCAATCCTGGATACACGGGCGAGCAGTGTGAACAGCGTGAGTGTTTTTTTGTTGTTCTCTTTCACACTCCATGTCTAGATGTTTCATATCTTAAGGAGTCTTTCATCACACCTCAAATTAATACACAATTTTACTGAGTTGATTCTAAGGATTCAATAAACGATTATTTAAAAGTAAGAAATATCTTCTGTCTTAACACTTGATATTAAAGGAAGACTCCATCCTGAAACATGTTGAATAGGTTTATTTTGAACTATTTGTCACATGCTTAGCGATTCTGGTGTTAATGTGTTGGATGGTGTTGTATTTTCGTTATTTCTTTGAGAAGTTAGCGGTTCTGCGTCGCTCTGATTGTTATTCTTAGCGCAGTTACAATGGCATTTAATAGGAGAAAAAATTTAAACAAACTCAAACAAAATGGAGAACATTAAGGTTTCGGTTTTAGCTCCTAAAAACAGAAGAGTAAGAGCTTCTTTCCGAGCGACATTCAATGTCACATTAATTAGAAATCGGTTTGAGAAGAGTGTACAGAAGAGGAGGTGAGAGATAGACTACAGGACTAAAGCGCCGCCGCATCGCTCTCTTTAGATAGAGATAACACAGGGTCTAAATCCCACTGCACCACCATCAGCAGGGCGTCGAACAGCATTGTGGGTAATGTAGGAAACTGTTAACTAAAGTAGACCAACATGTCGATGAAAGAGGTTTAAACCAAAAAAAAAAGTCAATTTTTCTCTGATATTGCTGAGTGAAATAACTCATTATTGAAATCACTAGCATTTGTTCTCTTATCAAACAAACCCAAAGTCTTCGTAGCGGACTCGGATTTTGCTGTAAATCCTGCCACCTTGTGGACGTTTTCTTGTAATGCTTTAATTAACATTAATTACAGGAGCTTCTGATCTGCTTTTAAGTAATCAGGAGTGTCTTCTCATTAACACATTAGTATTACATGACAGCATCCTGTAATTCTATCTAAATCCTTCCCATGATGCTGTGTGTCAGGGTGTCCCGAGCACCGGTACGGACCGCAGTGTGAGAGAGTTTGTGAGTGTGTGAACGGAGTGTGTGATCATGTTAATGGAGCCTGCAACTGCACACCAGGCTGGACTGGAACACACTGTGAAAAGGGTGAGTTACTATACACACACACACACACACACACACACACACACACACATACACACACACTTAATGACTTGTAATTGTAGATTTAACTTGGACGGTAATAAAGATGATGATGGATGCTTCGTCTCAGTCACTAGAAAAGATCCTAAATTTGAAATATACTTAATAAAATATCTCTTGACACTAATAAACAAACTCGGCTAGTCTGAGACGCTAAACAAACACCAATTCTCGCTACATGAGTGAGATAATATAGTCAGCTCCAGAATTATTGGCACCCTTAATAAAGGTTATCCTTGAAAAACTATATTTTTGGTTAATCACGATGAAAATATGAGAGAAACCAAACCTTGTTAGAGCTTTCTATAAAACAACTGTCTATAAAAACTAATTGTCTACGCAATTATATTGACTTATTAAAAGTTCAGCAGAGTGTTAAATGCTCATCTGTTATACTTGCTGCGTATCTGACTTTCGTTTTTGTTGAATTACAATGTCATTTAAATGTTAGATTTGCAAATGAGCTGTCGTTGCAATGCATTATGGGAACATGTGCAATTTCTTAGCTATCAAAACTGCAAAATGAAATATCCGTGACTTTTGTTGGAACGCATATTCCACGTTTCCTAAAAGAATTGACGTCAGTACAGCTTTCCGTGGCCTCACATGCTCCGCCCACAGGATTCAGAGCGTCTGATATCTTTTGTACACTTTTCTGGTCACAACCTTCAGAATGACGAAGGCTGGAATCTGATTGGATCTCTTGCACCACTGTGTAATATGGTAAGGGGTTACATTAAAAACTAATTCAGGACATCATTATGTTTCGGCTGGTTTATTAGCACAGCTAAATGTATTAGTCGATTAATCTGTGCAACCCCTAGTATTCATCCTTCTTATGATCACAGCGGCACAATTAACATTTCGCTGGACGTAAGCCAATGAGACTGCAGCCTAAACAAACTAATAAAATCGCACTTAGCGGAGAGTAAACAGTGATCCTGAGAGTTTTTGCTGATGCGTTGAGGGGAAGTCATGTCATGTCACTCAAAATCGCCTCCGTGTGTAAAAAATAAGTGGTTCTTGGTTAAGTTTATTGATGAAAGAGTTCTTACATACTATTCACTAATGATGTGGAAGGAATTATGGCTGTTAGAGGCACACACGTTTTCAGGAACAAAAAAAACAAAAAAAAAAAAGTGTAGCGAGGACATTAGTGGATGAGTGTGTGCAGACTCCGGCACAGATTGTGCAGGCGCAGTGTAATTACACCCAAATGAGTGTCTGTCTGTGGGCCCCTAATTCACACACACACACACACACACAAACACACACGCACACTTTGATGTGGGAGGATGTAAGGCACATGTGGAAAGTGAGATCACTGAATAAACGCTGACGAGTCCAATTTAGAAGCTGAACGTGCAGTAGTTAAGAAGACACCGAGAGAGAGAGAGAGAGAGAGAGAGAGAGAGGTTAGTTAGATGGGGTTAGATGTAATAGTAATAGAGAGGAAAAGAGGCAGAGAAAGAGACACACAAGTAAAGTGATACAGAGAGAGAGAGAGAAACATACAGAATGTATATATATATATATATATATGACATACATGTGAAATACTGTATGAGATGCTTTTCTGCTCACCACAGGTGTAAAGAGTGGTTATTTAAGTTATCATAGCCTTTCTGTCAGCTCAAACCAGTCTGGTCTCTCTCATCACCGAGGCGTTTCCGCCCGCAGAACCTCCACTCACTGGGTGTTTTGTGTTTTTCGCACCATTCTGTGTAAACTCTAGAGACTGTTGTGTGTGAAAATCTCGGAAGATCAGCAGATTCTGAAATACTTTCAAAAAATTTGTGCAGATGTACATACAGTACTAGATATGTTACAAGATATATACACTGAGAAATAGGTGGAAACACACACACACACACACACACACACACACACACAGAGAAACAAAAGGATTATCAGGACTAAACCACACTCAGATTTCTTTATAGAGGTGTAGAGAGAGAGAGAGAGAAAGTTTTGTGTGTGTGTGTGTGTGTGTGTGTGTGTGTGTGTAAGAGAAATTCCCTAAGGCAAGTCTCATTAACTTAAACTATGAAGGATAAGTGCATCCATGTTTTTACAGCAGGGGTAGGATGCTTTTTAAAAAGCACTTGCGTGTGTGTGTGTGTGTCTTTGCACTCTTTCCCAGTAGTTTAATGGATCGGCTGAGCAGCCTTATAAAAACTCTTTCTCTCTCTCTCTCTCTCTCTCTCTCATCCACTTCAGTTCTGAGATTTCTGTCTTTCCCATGACTCTTCATTCTCTTCATCTTTTTCCAGAACTTCTGATCACATGGCTAATTGCAACGGAGGTGAACCGAAAAGCATTTTAGCAGAATAACACAACATTTGAGAGTTCCATTTCATTCTAAACAGTTCTGAGAATGTAGCTGAACCTTCACATGTAGATGATAACCAAAGTCATGTTACTTCTCTGGCTTTGCACTGGAAGTTCATGTAGCATCATGCTAAATGCCCGACTAAATCATCGTAGACCTACCTCAACCCATGCTGATGTTTCAGTTTCTCAAGCAGACTTAGCTATTGCTTAGCATAGATAGAGTTTAGGATGAACCTAGAGGTGCCAATATTTACGCTTTAGCCATAAAGATAGTCGTACTATCTTTCACAGGAGTCCAAACACAAATAAAAGTCGATTCGTGCTGACTTTATCTAGGTGAACTTTAAGGGAAATTAAGACAAAATTAAGATTGAAATTAAGACGGTTGGCTCTTTGGTCGGTAACAAAACAGAGATGCTACTAATTATTAGGTGGCTGTTACACGAGACTTTTTCCTCGCTGTTTCCTTAGGCACTTGGTGCACATCTGGGAATAAAATATAGCTAGCTAAAGTTCAACTGGTTGCTTCTAAATCCAAACATTTCCACAAATAACGTGACTTCAACCAATGTTTTATCAATTATGCTGTTAGCATCAAGCTGCCCCGTCCGCTAACATGCTCCAGCGTATTTTTGTGCTAGAATTCTGTTTTTTTCTCCTTGGATTTTCTTCTAAGTAACGCTGGTAGTAACCACTGTCTTCACCATCGTAATTAACTTTCTACGATCTTGGTTGCTAAGATTTCATTGATTTTATGCATGTAATGCTAGCAATTAAAAAACGTCAGGTTCATCACTGGACATGTAGCCATAAAAATGTTTTAAATAATTTTTCTCAAAACACAATTATTTCCATACAAATAGTTGTTAATGTTTCCATTAAGAATTTCATGGACTGTATAATCCCACTTTGTGTACATGTTTTCTCTTCTGAAAAGAGCAACAAAGACACAACAGTTTAGACGACAGATTAATATCAGCCAGTG
>NC_069723.1:941607-971607 GCF_027358585.1 Pangasianodon hypophthalmus
AGTCCTTCACAGAGCACCATGCACACGCACACACACACACTCATACCTAGAGACAATTTCGAGTACCGATATGGTTTTGAGAGTTGGGAGCAAACTGGAGACCCACACAGGAAGAACATGAGAAATTCCACACAGTATCATGAGCTCAGGATGGAATCAGGGACCCTGGAGCTGTAAGGCAGCACCGTTACCTCCTGTGCCACTACTCCGCCCCCAATGACTATGGAACAAATGAACCGCTGGAGTTTTTTTGCTTCCTGGACTAAAACTTCACCCCATCTATCATATCAGTGCCTTATTGTACAACGTAAATAGTTTGCACACCTGGATGAACATAACTTAGAAGTGAAATTGTCAGTTTTTGGCAATCGTTATTCAACAGAGACGTGTGATGGACCAGTCAGTCGACTCAGAATTCCCAGTCGAGAGCTCGTCAGCGTCCATCTTGGCCGAGTTCTCGGACATAAACACGCCTGACCATCACAACGATATTTCAGTGCACACAATCAACAGCGAACAGATTTCCCTTTGCAGCATTTTCTATTAGAAAGAACTTGTTGTGAACTTAAAGCTTTGTACGTTTAGATTTGTAACGTGATTCTGTTAATTTCAGCGATAAGACCATTGTGACAAAGTTTTCATGTTTCAGAAACAAGTGACTCAAATCTGACCTTGCTCTGGGTCTCCATGTTTTTTCCCAGCAGAACCCGGGTCCAGGTATTCTCAGTAAAACAGTGAATAATTCAAATGGAAGATAGTACACGCTTCTGTGCTTTCTGTTTGTCAGGTTGTCCAGCAGGGAGCTATGGTAAAGACTGTGCTAAAGTGTGTGTGTGTGGTGAGGGAGGACAGTGCCACCCGGTGACTGGGAGGTGTAACTGCACGTCGGGGAGAACAGGCCTTTCCTGCCAAGAAGGTACCAAACCGCTGTGTGTGATCTGTAACCCGATCCCCCTTCTGCTGCTCTTTCTATTTCTGTCTCTTCATCACTGTTCACTTCTGATTTATTAACGCCTCTCTCACCTCACGCCTGACTCATGCCAGTCAAACTCAAACCCAGAATGCCACAAAGAGCACGATTATTTCACAAACTCCCTAAATTTACACCTTTTTTTTTTTTTTTTTTAGAAAACCTCCCTAACTCTTTCACATCCCTGATTCACAATGTTTATTATAGTTAACAAATTCTCTCTGTTTCCTGTATGTGGGGAATGCGATACAGGAGCCCAATTTCCAGACGATCAGATTGCTAATCGTCTACACTTATCACTCGTTCCAGCACAGTAATGAAACGGGACTTTCCAAGAGCGAGAGCTTGTCAGCTTGCTGTGCCGCACGTTTGCCTTTTGCCTAAGTTAGCATGTATCACTGATGCCTCTTAAGTAGCCAGTTCTCCATGTTCCGTGTCGACAGATTTGGCGTGGAATCAAATAAACAAACAGGAAAATCAAAGCAAATCTCGTACTGTTGTCCTTGCTCTAAATTACGCACAGAAACATGATTACTCTTTTCTTTCGCTGCCAAATCATGGCTTCGGTGCCTTCTCGCTAATGATCTTGGGCTTAAATAAACGCAAAAAAACGCACATGCATCCGCACGTGTGTGTCCACCACTAGCAGTGTGCTCGGGGTGGAGAGTCTTAGTAATTGCAGTCATTTGGAAATTTAAAATAAAAGGCCATACTTGTGCTGATGTAGTGGGGAAGGAAAACAAGGGCGACACTTAGCAATAGCTCGCCTGATTAGACTCTGAACTTTCGTACAACAGCGTCTATTGATGCGTCCAAATCAATGTGCACGCAATGCCGTGGCTCCGTCCCAAACGCTAGTGTTTATCTCTAGCTAGCGGTCTTACTAGAATGTTAAGAATTTATCCAAATTTTAGAACTCGTATAAAACAGCAACAAAAATGTCAAAAATCTTTGGTAATTGTTATTTTCAAATGTTTATACAGTGAGGTTCAAAAGTCTGAGACCACTAATAGAAGTGTTTCTAATTTGAATTCTTTTCTAATTTAATACAAAAAAAATTTCATTATAAATTATATTATCAGCAAAAAAAGCAAAAAGTAGATTCTTCAAAATATTCACGTGAATGTAACAGACTACATCCCTGTTTTATATTAATAGCACTCAGTCTGGCACGGACGATCCCTGTTAGCTCAGAGTTTCATCTGAACACATGCTTCAGTGGAAGAGAAAAGAGAAAAGACTCGAAGAAAATCTGACCTTCTTTTTTACAAAGACATTAACATGGTCATCGTTCAGTATCACATATTTGCTTCCATTTAATACAAGAAATAGTGTGGAATCTTAAATGAATATTCAAGATTTCTAAATTCGAAAACTTTGTTTATTTACAGTTTTAAATGAAAAAGAAATCCCTGATCTTCAACGTAGTCTCAGACTTTTGTACTCAGTTTAATTCAGTTCAATTCAGTTTTATTTATAAAAGCATTTTTTAACAATGAACATTGTCACAAAGCAGCTTTACAGAAATCCGGATGTAAAATTTTGTAATTTAAATTTATCTCAGTGAAACAATGAAGAACAGCAGCTGGTTGGTTTACAGAAGAGTGTTGCCAATGATTCTATATATTTTTAGACTATATGTTATATATAAATATATATTTAAACTATTATATATATTTTTAGATTATATATATTTTATAAATTAAAGAACGACACACACATTTAATCTATTTATAGTTGCACTTAATGTTCACAAAAGCAGTAAGTTCCTGTTATCTCTTACGTTATAGCAGCTATAAACAGTCGTTCCCTCAGCAGACTCTCTTTTCTCGCTCTATGAAGTTAAAGACAAAAACAAAACAAAAAAAAAAAGCTTGTCATTTTACCGAGAAACTGGAAAGCGCAAAATCCTCTGTCCTGAAGACTTTCCTGTGGCGGAAAACTCACTGACCTTTACAAATCTCTGACACTGGAGACTCCTTCCAGAAATGTTAAATAAACATCTCCTTTTTCAACATATAAATGCTTTTCTTTGTTTTTTTGTTTGTTACTTATTATTAGGCTTAGATTATGCAGAGCATCTGCCATACAAGTCCCTGTGAATGAATTGTTGCTATAGAAACGCTAAAATATTCGAATGAGCGCATTAATATAAAGCTGTGATTCGACTTGTAGCCAGAACGACGATCCGAGCTGCTGTTGTCGAAAATGAATCAACACCTTGTGATGAATCAGAATTTGAGAAATCTGAATTTGGAATGTACATTTGTCTCTTTTGCCTGCAGTGTGTCCCAGGGGGCGCTATGGAGCTCAGTGTCGTGGTGTGTGTGCGTGTGTAAACGGAGGTGTGTGTGACCCTGTTGACGGAACCTGCAGATGTGGACTAGGCAGCACCGGCGCGCGCTGTGAGGAAGGTAAACAAACAGAGAGTAACTATGCAGCAAGCCACAAAGTAAACGAGCTCCTGAGGCCAGACGCACTTAACTCGAGTGCATCATGAGTGTGTTACAGGACGCATTGTCTGTCTCCTAGTGTAATTACACACTCGCTGCCAAAACAGTGTCTTAATACAATGTGTGTGTGCGTGCATGTGTGTGTGTGTGTGTGTGTGTAGTGTGTCTCCCAGGTTGGTACGGAGCTAACTGCGAACAGGAGTGTGTGTGTCAGAATAATGGCACGTGTGACCGCATTACAGGCTCCTGCTCCTGTGCACACGGATACTACGGCCCCGCCTGCCAACACCGTGAGTGTGTGTGTGTGTGTGTGTGTGTGTGTGCTCCTGCTGACATCTTAATAAGACATCAGGATTGAAGTGAACATGTTTTTGCTGAAGGTATACAGTAAGTAGTTATCTTTCAGGCCAAAGTGGCAAAATGCCCCAGAGAGCCAATTTGAGCAGGACGTTTAAAGTAAAACTCCACCTTAAGGAAACACATTAAATATGTTTAGACATTATATTAAAATATTTGTGATGTGTTTAGTGATTTCACGCTTTGCATGAAATGGAAACTGATGTGTTTGAGCAGAGTGGAAGTACAGTGAGGAAGTGGACAGATTAAAGGACTAAAGCGCCGCTGCATCGCTCTCTTTAGGTAGAGATGAAGCGGCTCACTGCACCGCTGTTAGCGAGCAGTCCAACGGCATTGTGGGTAATATAGGAAACCGGTAACCAAAGGGAAAATAGAGCAACATGTCTGTGAAAGAAGTTTGAACCAAAAACAAAAAAGTCAACTCAGAATTTAATTAAAAAATCGATCTCAGACTCCAGCGAAGATTGCGTTAGTTATGAAGATTAATATGCAAGTCGTTCAAGAATTCTTCCTTCAACTTCATGGCTGATCCTCTGCTCTGAAATATGCAAAGAATGATTATTGTGTATTGTATATACAGTATGTGTCTGTATGATGATGTTAAAGTTGAAATTATAAACAAAATGAACACACACACCAGCACTATAATACAATAAACCGGTTTCTCTGTAGGATAAACTATTTCTCGAAGTATATTTACTATCACTCTGTGCACTTTTTACTTTTTTTCGAAGCAAATTTTACCATCTGAGTGAGACAGATTTAATTTGCGTGTAATGTTGTAAATAAATGTTCTGTATTTATCCACCTAAAATATCTGCTTTGCGTGCACAGTGACATTGTTTCTAAATAAGTCTGTTCAATCAGTTGGATTTTGAGGACTCTAACAGGAGAATTGCTTCTCTCTTCTTCCCTTTTTTTCTCATCCCAGAATGCCCTGCAGGATTTTTCGGCGAGCTCTGCTCATATCAGTGCAACTGCACTCACACTCAAACATGTGATCACGTGACGGGAGAGTGTGTGTGTCCTCCAGGCTACACCGGAGAACGCTGTGAGAACCGTAAGCGACTCGCATTAAAGTTAAATCGACCAACTATCAAAAAGTATTTGCATTGAAGATGATGTATTAATTTGATTTATTAATTTTATGTATTAAAGACTTACTTTTAAAAGTCAAGAAACAGGAAGTAAGCACTAATTAACAACTGAATGATGTCTATGATAATTATTTGCAAATTGTATTTATGTTAAAGTCTTACTTTATTAATCAGCAAACACTTTAAAAATATAATTAATCTGAGTTGAATTAAAAATGCGAACAGGAAAAATATACAAATATTAGAATGAAAAGTTTAAACAGTCATTAACTAGTTGACTTTTCTTAATGGTTTATATGTTAATGAATGTATTAACTAATGTAAACTCTATCCACTTCTCCATTAGACGACCATAATTTAGATCATAATTAAAGGAAAGTGAGCTGTTGGCTATTAGCAATTACTTTTCATTAATTATCATAACAATAGTGCATATTAAAAAGACTTTAATATAACTCTAAGCCAAATATAAATCTTTCTTATTTCTCTGTGTCCTTTATTGTAAAAATTGCAAATGTATCCCATTGTTATCGTTTTATAAACACATAACAGTGAGAAGGTACGCTTCGTGATACTCAGTAAATACAGAAAATAACGTCAGTGATCATTATTGTTAGTTGATGGTTAATAGATTTATTACTTAACTGTATAATAATTCTTACTTCTCTATTAAGGAATGTTTATTAATGTACTCTTATTGTAAAGCATTACAATTTTTTTAAAAAAGTTTTGAACCTAATCATTATATCAGTCTATATCACAGCCATATTTCACATCACAGGTGAGTCAAAGTGTTCAGAAGTGTAAACCTGACTCGAATAATTTTATACAAATAATATAAAACTCATGGTACAGTCCAGTTATTCAGACAAACTAAGGACATAACTGGGTTTTTGTACATGGTGTGTAAATGTAGTGGAGACCTGTTTCTTTCAATTGCTGATGAAATGAGTGTGTGTGTGTGTGTGTGTGTGTGTGTGTGTTTACAGGTTGTGCATCGGGCAGTTTTGGTGTGGGTTGTGTACAGCAGTGTAAGTGTGTAGATGGTGTCGCTTGTGATCCAGTCACAGGCCGGTGCTTTTGTCCCCCAGGGAGGACAGGGGAGTACTGTGATAAAGGTATACACACACACACACACACACACACACACACACACACACAAAATATCTTGAATATAGTCAATTACAAGATTATTAAATTTATTTCCTGTTTTTTTTTTTTTGTACTAATTTCAAGCTTTACCTTTTCTTCTTCTATTGGCAGGTAATTTTGCTTCTTTCTAGAAATAAATGTTTAAAATGATCAGCATTATCTGCCAACATTCCAAGACAATTTCAAGCTTATAAATTAGTAAAAATATCCAGAAATAGGTTTTGATAATCTTATATTTGGTTTATTGTAATCTTTTAATAGGAAACACTAGACGCATATGACTGTATTCAGGATATTTCCACTTGCTAAAGTGTCGTTTGTGGCACTGTGCTGAGAAGCTGTAAAACCCAAATGGTGCAATCTGTTCCAGCTGAAATTTGCTTCACACAATAATATAAAATTCCTTGTGATGTAGATACGTACTGCACACGAAATGATTTAAACATGATACTAGCGCTATACAACTCTGCATTTCAAAACATTTACAGTAAAATCTAAGTTTCTTTTTACTGTTTCAGAACGGACTATAAATAGATAATTGCAGTGTGTTACATGAGTTTTATTCCTCATACAACATAAGCAATGTGCCTAAGCATCATATTTAACCGTTTATAGTTACCTTTAATGGTGTGCAACGTCCATGAAACAAATTACTTCCTGTTATTATGGACGTTATAGCATCGATAAACATGAACATTTTGTTCCCTCGCCAGTGTTCCACCTTTTTTCTCTCTTGAAGTTAAAAAAAGACAAAAACGCAGCTTTTCTTGTTACAGAGAAACTCCAAAGCCCTTCATCCTGAAGACTTTCTCAAATATAAAACATTATAGCTTTATCTTTTTACTCAGAAATCTTCTCCATATCAATACACGTTTTTAAATCTGTTCATGTGGAGTGTGTGCTACACAAGCCCCTGTGTACGCTGTTACTATAGAAATGATTACAGTATTAAAGCCTAGAACATTAATATAAACTTATATATATACAGCTGGTGTTCCTGCTCAAGCCGTGTTGCTATAGAAAATTAATCAACACCTTCTGACCAATCAGAACGCAGAATTCAGCAGCGCTCTGGTATAAAGTATGATATTACACTTATTACATTAATGCGGACTTGCAAACTATTTTAAACTATTTCAGATTTCTGTATAATGGTGTACCGTCATAACCCTAGTAACATCATCTTCTGTGAAGGCTATATGTATAATGGCCTATAAATACATTTATAACATGCTGTAAAGCATTCATGAGGCATCCTACACATTAATATAACTATTTATTTAAAGACATTACACTTTATTGCCTTGTTTATATTTATATGTATTTATAAATTAACAACATGTGCCTTATAGTGCATTATAAGAGGTGTTTATAACAATCACAAATACCAAAGTGAGTGTAATCTACTGAGTGTAGATTTTAAGTGATTTTGCGGTATGTTGTAAAGTTTAAGTTTTGTAGTATGTTCCATAGTTGTAAAGTTTTGTAGTATTTTGTAAAGTGTGCAGTTTTGTAGTATGGTGTAAAGTTTTGAAGTATGTTGTAAAGTTGCAAAGTTATGCTGTATGATGAAGTTTTATAGTATGTTACGTTTCATAGTATGTTGTAAAGTTTTTAAGTTTTGTAGTATGTTGTAAAGTTGTAAAGAATTGTAGTATGCTGTAAAGTGTGCAGTTTTCTAGTATGATGTAAAGTTTTGAAGTATGTTGTAAAGTTGTGTATAGTTGTAGGATCTCATGATAAAAGCTCATTATTTTTCATTATTGAATAATTATATTGCATTTTTAAAATATTTAATTTATTTAAAAAAGTCAGGTCTCATACTGTCATACTGCATTACGCAAAGGTATTGGTGATATAACATGTTATGAACATTACTTATAATGAAATATGTTAACAATCCATACTGCATAACAAAAGTAGCTTTAAAGTGTAATCCATTTTTATAAATAATTAGTTCTGTACAATTCAGTTCGATTTTATTTGCATAGCGCATTTAACAATGGACATTGTCACAAAGCAGCTTTACAGAATAAAAATATCTAAATATGTAATAAAATATATTATTTACAGAAGTAAATTTATAAATTTATCCCTAATGAGTGAGCCAGAGTTTTTTGGTGAGGGAAAACTCCCTGAGATGATATGAGGAAGAAACCTTGCGAGGAACCATCCTCATCTGGGTGACGCCGGATAGTGCGATTATAAATAATTTATCTTCTATAACTGTGTATTATATAGTCAAGTGCTAATTGTGTTAAGAAAATGTATGAGCTTATGAGTTATAAAAAAGTATGATGCTTTAAGAATGCCTTGTAACATGATATTAATGTATTCATAGTTCATTATAAATGAACTATAAATACCACTTCTTCTCTCACTTTCTCTCTCTCTCTCTCTCTCTCTCTCTCTCTCTCTCTCACACAGTGTGTGTGAGCGGGTCGTTTGGTCCTCAGTGTTCTCTACCGTGTCACTGTGCTCATGGAGGGCAGTGTGACCAGCGAAACGGACGCTGTGTGTGTTCATTCCCCTGGCTTGGACCAACTTGTCAGGATGGTAAGGGTCTGTGTGTGTGTGTGTGTGTGTGTGTGTGTCTGTCTATCTATCTATTTTTAACCAAAATTGCAGTTTTTATTAATAGAAAAAAGTTTTTTTTTTTTTTTTAAGTTAGGTTAGATTTAGGTGTGCAGTAGCATTAATTAGCTGCATTAATAATTACGTCAGTGGAAGTTCCTCACAAGGGTAGTAAAACAAATGCGTGTGGAAAATACGTCAAAAATATCATTTGGCAAATGGATAATGATTCACTATATGTACAAAAAAGGATATATAGATTTCTTACCAATAGAACCATATATTAAAAAGCCAATAAAAATAAGGTTTCAGCGAGACTTTTATTAAACACAAAAGCTGTACTGTGAGTAGAAGTGAAGTGAGTCTGTGTCGTAAAAAGTACTGATGTAAGACCTGTAATATTTTCGGAAAGGTGTTTAATTACCTTGTTTATTGTGATATCAGTGACTGCGAGAGGAAGAGACGTGTTTCCACACCTTTTTCCATCCACCACCTAATATTTCTACCATTCTATATTACTGTCCATCACTTGGTGCGGAAAGCTGAAACTGCTCCAAGAATGTGTGTGTGTGTGTGTGTGTGTGTGAAAGAGAACTATGATAGGCCTATAGGATGTTGAGACTCTTCTGTCTTTCTCCATTTTGGTCAGTCTTCTCTGACAGTTATGTTAAGTGAACCACAGCGGGGTGCAACACGTGTGTGTGTGTGTGTGTGTGTGTTTGTTCCCCCCACTTTCTACACCCCATAGTTCCCCTGAAACCTTCCACATTTGCTTCTCATTTTTAAGGTCACATGCCTTTTTCTCTATGCTGCTACTTTCTTGTCTTTCTTCCTTCTCCTCCTGCTTTTTTTTTTTTGACTTTTTGAATCTTTTTCTTTCCTCACTTCTACAATTGCTCTCTTTAATGTAAAAGGTGCTTTGTTCTACCATAGCATAAAGCAAATTCTCCATTCATTTTAACCAAATGTCTGTCCACCTTAACTGTATAGTAGTGTGTGTGTGCGTGTTAAAATTCTTGCCTAACATGTTTCCCTGTACCAAGAAAAGACCTGAGAACTTACTTATAATTGAGCAGGGTGGTGAGAATTACCTGTATAACTTCTTGTGCATGCCGAGACCTTCAACAAATTCACAAAATGTCTGAAGTCACAGTATTATTTGATATAAATACCATTATATTAGAGCTATTTGTGTAACAGCTTATGACTATGATCAGAGCTCCTATCAACTCCTATCATCTCCTTGTCTCTCTTCAGGCTGCAGTGCGTATATTAGTACTTTTTGGAGCCAGTTGGAACTCTCCAGCTACTAGGTTGAGCTGTGTTCCATGTTACCTTGCTAGCCTTGTTCTTTCTATCTATCACTCCTGAACTGTCTGCAAGCTACAAATGATTCTGTTGTACTGTATGGCACTTAACTCTCGGGTTCCATGCCACACCACGCCTGCGGGGCTGTGAATATGTGCAACTAGTGTAGCTGAGTGCACCATACCATGCTCTCCACCACTGAGCTTGTGAAGTTAGCTGGACTCTGTTAACATGAATACAGTGACCTGAGTTGTGACAGAAGTAACAATGGATTTCACTGTGCTGCATATATAGACAGCGATAAAGGAGGTTTTGGAATGCTTGCTATACTGTGGCCGGGCTGCTGTGTTGTGTACCTTATCTAATGAGCAGGCTTCCTGTCATTGAAACGTGAACCCGTTGGTTCACCAGACAAAGCCTTACGTTCAGATGTATGCTGCCCTGGTAAGGTCTTATGACATTGTCTTGCATATGGCATAAACAGGCATTGTCCACCGTGTATGGATTGATTGCTACAATCTGCCACTATGAACCCCTCAGTGACAAAGGGGGATACCTAGGCCAGGATGCAGGGGTGCTGTCTTCCAATCTGTGGTGTGGATAGCGGCAAGTGTAATTGGCACAGTCTGTGCTGCCGAACACATGTATATTAACCCCACACAACCTACCATATGTGACATGGTCGCTAGTTGGGCCTGCGGCCAAAGATGCCCTGGAGTAACGAGCACAGATCTCCAAAACTCCAAAAGAGTTCCATGGAGTCTACTCATGAAAGACAGAGGCTGCCGTTAACCGCCAACCATTTCGGGGCTCAGAGCCTTGTCAATTTCAGACCCCATCAAGTTTGCTGCTCTGTTCAAAGAAGTTTGTTCCTTATTGGACGGATGCATGATCAAAAGAGTAGATCCTGTGGTCTAGAACAAGGGGATTCTACTCATCATATTTCCTAGTTCAGAATAAGGACAGTCATTTATATTCTGTAGATTTGAGAGCATTTTTTCAGCATCTCTCTAGCACCACGGGTGTTTTCGTGACGCATGCAGGCAATCCTGTCACCTCTGATGGTCAGAGAATATGGCTGTATTTTGTATATTACTGGCTTGTATGTGCTCCACCTAGGACATTAGACATTAGCACGCTTACCAATCAAATAGAGGCAGGTCACTATGTGCAAAAGTATTTAATTTGGGATTAAGGAAATGTTCAGAAGTGGGTTATCAGCCTGTAGTAATCAAATACCACAGACAGAGATGCATTCTCACCACAGGTTGACTGGCACAAGCCTTAACTTGCTGAAAGTATGAGGCTTTTTCACATCAGATAGAGATAGTCACCATGGATGCCTCCCTCACAGGCTGAGGGTAAGTGTACTGGCACAGGAGGTGTGTGGAGCCCCAGTGAGAGAGCAGAACACATCAGCCAGCTGACTCTGTCGGTGGTCCATCTAGCCCTCAAATTGTTCTTACAAATTCTGAGACACTGCCACATTGAGACAGTCCGAGACTACAATCACCAGGGAGGCATGAGGCCAGAAAACTCCTGAAACTCATAAACTTGTGAAAACTCCTCATGTCAGCCCATCTATGGTTAGCCTCTGAGACCAATTCATTTATCAGGGTGGCAAAATGTTGATGTTGTCAAGACAGCACATATATCCAAGATAATGGTGTCTGCACCTAGAAGTGGTGCCCCAGGTCTGGGAAACAGGAAGAACTCTTTGGTCATGCAAAACTGACTCACTATGCAGCTCAGCAGTCTGCTGTGTCAAGACGCACTGGCTCATGACTGGCCCTAATGTCTAATATACTCATTTTCACCACTTCCGATGATTCTGTTAATTGTACAGAATTCACCCGTCAAACCATAGAGTCCTGCTTGTAGCCTCGGAGTGGCTCATTGAGCCATTGGTTTCCAGTGCTGCTCTTATTTGTGCCCAAAATGCCTTGGCAGCTTCCTCCCTGATTTGTTGTGCCAAAATACTGGCCTTGCTACAGGTACAGCTAGACTACAGAAAGTCCCCATTTATTTTGAAGGCATTTGTGGTGGCCATTGCACTGCATCACAGTGCTGTTGGTGGTATCTTCTTGGGGGATCATAAATTCGTCACAGCCTCTGAAGGCAACAAGGCATCTTTTTCTGCTACTCTGCTACAAGAACCAATCCAGTATGGGATCATACTCATGTACTGGTATCCCTTAAGATCCCTCTATGACCCCATGCAGGATCCTGAACTGACCCTTTCTGCTAGCGATCCCTCCAACAAAAAGAGTGGGAGAACTATGAGCATGAGCCATGAGCATTCCTTGCTATACTCAAAAACCATCTACAGTACTATTTGGATTGGAAAGTGTTGAATTTCAATCATCTAAACAGTACATTTGTAACAGGGGAAAAGGTACAAGAAGCTTCCCTGTCCTCACAGAGACTGGCCCACTGGATTGTGCATGTCATTACCAATGCCTACAGGCAGGCTGGACACCCGGCCCATACCATAAGATGCCACTCTATGAGGAGTTTCTAATGTCTAATGTCCTCATAGGCATTACCTAGAGGCATGTCTCTCCAGGAAGTCTGTGCTTTGGGCATCTGGGCATCACTGTGTATTTTGCCTAGGTTCTACAGCAGTTAATATTGCCCCTTCCAGTGGAGTGACTGTGAAGGTTGTCTCCGAACCACTTCCCACTCAGTCCTAAGGTGAGTCTGTTCCTCATGACATAGGTTATCCAAGTATTTCTCACCACTTGCTAGTTACATAACCTCCAAGACTCCCTGTTATTCAGAACCAGTGCCTAGCCATGGAACATGGCATGAAGGCTTCAGGGAAAAATGGCTGTATGAGAACGGTATTTATATCAAATACATTAATACTGATTCTCACCACCGTGTTCATAGTACCACAGTTACATATGTAACTCGTGTTTACGTGTGTCAGTAGGGGAACTTCAGTATTACAGTTAATGGTGGTGCATAACAAATCTTTATATGAAAGAATGACTTTGGAAGTGCTCTAAAACATGTATATTTCAAATAAACAATTAGTGACTGCACAAAAAACTGCCCTTAGACTTCTATTATAAGGGGATTTCAAGTCAGTGTTTTCTATTTAAATTTTTTAATTTAATGCAGGAATTGTCCTGTCTTGAAATTCTAGTGTAATCGCACATATGGTAGAGTTGCAGCAGATACTAATAAAAATAATGCTGGAATATTCCTTTACCCACAAGTCCCTGATTACAGTAAGTGCAAATACAACTGAACTAGCTGTCACTCATTTAATCCCACTCTCATTCGCCTCACTGTCTGTTTGCTCTGTCCTAATTTCCATTAAGTCCTGGTTTCTCACTTTATTAGTCGCTACCACCAACGTACTGTTTATGTCTTATGACAGATTTTAATACAGGTATTCTATCTCTCTCTTTTTCTCTCTCTGTTTTTCTCTCAGAGTTTAGCTTGGCTGTCTCTCTCCCACCAAAAAGACGGAGAGGCCTGTAACACAACGCTCTTCTCCAGCTGCCGGAAACACACACACACACACACACACACACACACACACACACTCTCTCTACGAGCTTTTTATGTGTGACAAGTTCTTTTGAAATTTTTTTGTGTTCAACCACACACACACACACACACACCCCGACGCACATATACATACTCAGTGCACATTAATGGTCACTTTCGACTTTCTGTACGTGTGTGTGTGTGTGTCTTCTGTGGTGTATGTCTCTGCAAACACTCAGTTCATCAGTTGTGTGTATGAATGTGAAATTGAGTCTGATTTAGCCATACACTAAGTTCTGACCAAGAATATAATGTATGTGCATTTTATATGTGCACATGTGTGTGGAAGTGTGTGTGCATAAATTCTTAGGGATCCCAACGCGCAACAGCCAGTAAAGCCACAAGATCTATGCAATTTTACATTTTACAAACCACACAAATGCAACCTCAGCCTTTCATTTCACTACATCCAAACACAATATAACGTGAAACATTCCTCTAAAGTAACCTACAGATGCAATATAAAACACTCACAGTGTCACAACAAGGTGCTGTACAGGTACATTTCGGTTCCCTTAGGTACAAACAGTGTAAATACCCGTTTAAAGGCACACCACTGGTTCTGTTACATTGTTCCTCTAACTAAAGGCACAAAAGACGTATCCT
Organism: Pangasianodon hypophthalmus; assembly: GCF_027358585.1. NCBI lineage: Eukaryota > Metazoa > Chordata > Actinopteri > Siluriformes > Pangasiidae > Pangasianodon > Pangasianodon hypophthalmus. The sequence continues at coordinate 955,686 of NC_069723.1, forward strand.
TGAAAGTACCACCACAGTGACAAACGTTTATCCCGTAAAATCCTTCTAGAACGTATTAACAAAGTTGTAAATTATACTAAAGTAATGATTCTAAATTAAGCAGGACTGTATACTGTCGAGCTCAAGCCTGAGTGCACTTCCCAGAAATTGATTTTATCCATGTTTAATTAGTTATCAGAATAAATGCACATTTGGCCAGTTTTATATCTCAAACAATAAAGCAAATGAAGTGCTAGCAGACTTTCCTGATAAACATTTTCAGATAAACAAGTAAAAACAATTCTTTGTTGTGGAAGAGTGTGTGGGAGAGCGATTATTGTTTTTCTTATCATGTACAGCAAAAAGTATTTTGTTCTTTTTAGTAAATGTGTGTGTGTGTGTGCTTGTGTGTGTGAGTGAAGATAAATTAGCAGTATTGTGTATCAGAAATGTGTATTTTTGTTGAAAATGATGATTGGGGCAGTGTCCAGTTGAGCAGCAGTGAATGAGTTTCAGGCTCCTTATGTATTTCCTGTGATGTGATTCCAGTGACAAGCGCGACTGATATCCAGTTACTCCACACGTTGTCTGAGTGACTGTGTGTATATTGTTAAAAGTGAGCTGTCCGGTTCAGTCTGATAGCTGTATACGAAGCCTCCGAAGATCAGTGATCCACCAGCGCTTACACGCCAAACAGCTCTAATCCGTAAGCCTACAAATGGCCTATCCTCGTACCGTACTTTCAACAAAAGAGTGTAAAAAATGAGATGTGAAAGACGGACGTACTTTGTCTCCTCTAATACTTGTGTTTACTTTTATTTATCTCAGGCAGTCATGAAATGCAAATACTGTCTCGTTGATCAAACCTCTCAGTGAATAAAATGGTGCTACAATGAAGAATCGTTATGAGGTTTGAATTAAATACTGTTTTTTCCTCCCTATAAGACAGTGTGTGTCCGTTCTTGAGCTGATTTATTCATAGTAAAAGTCCTTTTCCTACAAGTCTTGATATGCAGTGCAGTCTATGAGGAATTCGACTGAGACACTATTGGTGTTTTGGTGGTTCTATGTATCTCAGATGGTCATCAGAACATTTGAATGGAATCTTAAATGAAAGATTTACTATGGTGTTAATGATGATTTGATGGTATTTACATCTATACAGGATGTCACATATACTGTAGAAATGATGGTCATTTTATTTTATGTAAACAATTGGTTTTTTTTTTTTACTCCTTGGCACATTTTTCATGCCTGAATGACTTAGAATCTGCTTTGTATCTGTTCCTATATGTATTCATTCAGTGTGTCAGTGGTTCTCATTGTGGGTTCTGGGGATCCCAGGGGTCCATGAAGCATAGCTAGGGGGTCTATGATTGTTTTATTTTGTTATTGTGGTGGAATTTAAAACCCACCATTCTGAAAGCTATTATACTCAGGTAGCAAATTGATGTTTGGTTCAGCGTTCGTCAGTCTCAGCCATTCCACTGGACCAAACCTGAGTGCCAACGCTGGTCCATTGTAATTTTGTCTATTGGACCAAAGTTGGGCCACCATGGATGATACAATTTCAGCCACCTTTAAATCCACCTTCTCAGAGTAAAGCCATCCTCCATTTCACTGTCGGTTCCAACATTGGCCCAACATAATTTTGTCCATTGGGCCAAAGCTGGCGAAGAGCTCCTTTCCCAACGCTGGGCCACTGTTGACCAACATAGCCACCCATAATAGATGCTGTAGCAACATTATTTTCACTATTTAGTGTTTAATTTGTTTGACTAGTCACTTGAATTGAATGGGATTAGTCAAAACCTCAATAACTCAAAAGCAAGTTAGTCTATAAACAAAAGCACCAATAAATATCCAAAAATATTATTATATACATAAGCAATGAACCTAATACTGGAATAGCTGAATTGTAAAATAAATCTGTACTGAGGGCATCTGCTGTATTTGTTTTACAGTTAAGGGGTCTGTGACAAGATGCAAATGCAGGTGAGCAGTTTAAAGAGAAAAGGCAAACTATCCAAAAACACTGGGCAAAAATGTAGTCAGAAGCAGGCAGAGGTCGGGTGAATGGCAAACTAGGTCAGGCAAAAACCCAGGAAACAGGGACAGAGATAGGATCGAACCAGGAATAACAAACACAATGATGTACAAGGCATGATAGCACCAGAACACAGAATAAGCTGAGTGTATGCTTCACAAAGGGCAGATGAGCGAATGTCTCTCTCTATATATAGTGTGGCTGTGATTGCGTGTGAATTGGGAACAGGTGTGTGTTGTTAGAAGTCGAGGAATTGTGTGTGTATTCTGGGAAGTGGAGTCCAGTGCGGCCATGTTTGTAGGCTGTGGTGACTGTTGGGAGTTGGAGTTCGTGACCTTGGCTGACCTGACAGGGTCCATGGCTGCAAAAAAGTTCAAAACCCCGGGTTGATATGACTGCACAATAAAATGACATTTTTAAAACAAACTGATACTAAAACAACTAATATTAACTGTTTTGATGCACCTACAGCTTTTAAAATCTTTTGTTTTGTTTGTTTATTTGTTTTTAATCAATTTTGCACTTTTTAAAATATGTTTTATTCTTTAAACATGTATTTAGTTATTCTCACAAGAGACCAAGAACCTTTTGACTTTAACTTATTTTATTCTCTCATTAGTTAAATGAATAATTGTAACTTTTACATCAGGAACGACGCAATTTAGCACATAAAACGTGAGAAGTTTAAATTGATTAACAATTCATTTTATTTATATTGCGCTATTGTCACAAAGCAACTTTATGGAAATCCGGATGTAGATTAAGATCCCTAACAAACAAGCCAGAGGTGACAGTGGCAAAGAAAAACTCCCTGAGAAGACATGAAGGAAGAAACCATGAGATGAGTCTAAAACAGAACTCATCTTGATAAGTATGTTTACAGGATGCTCAGTATGAACATATTGTGAATAAGGGTTTCACACTCGAGATTAAAGTTTTATCTGAGGTCATATTTGGATGTGGAGTTGGATTGATGTAAAAGTCGCAGGAATCCTAATCCTGTCCAGACTGAGATCATACTGCTGCTTATTAGATGTGTATCAGATTCCAGTTCCACTAATGAAAGGGGCACAAATCGGATTGAAACTGATTTGAAACTGAACACACTTCCAGGAACATTCCAAACATTTATATATATATATGTATATACATAATGTATAATGTGTATATATGTATATACATTTTCACCAAACCATTATAGGATTCATAGGCTGTGAGTGTGTGTGTGTGTGTGTGTGTGTGTGTGTGTGTGATTGAGTATAGGGCAATGCTAAGGCCAGAGAATGGGATGAAACAGAGGAGGTCACCTGCCTATACCTGTCATCCACTGACTCACCTGAGTGGAACAGCCTCTTTGTGTGTGTGTGTGTGTGCGTGTGTGTGTGTGTGTGTGCATGCTATGATCCTAGACCTGTCCCTGAAGCATTTCTCAAGTGCAGCGGACCCAGACTGATGGATGAGGGGCTTCTCCGACTGGCCCCGCGTTGTGACAGACGACAGATGTTCTCCAATAATGTTTATCGGGCTAAAGCCTTCAGCCAGGGACGACACACACCTGTTTCTTGATGAGAAGGGGCCTCGAGACCATCCACACACACACACACACACCTGACACCAGTCAAACAGGCCTCCTAGGGCCATCCATCCAGCAAACACTGGGTGGCCACAGTGCTACACACCGTGACTTTAATCTGCCCAACATGACACACACACGTACACACACTCCCTTGGCACAAGCGTCCGTCAAACCGTGTCCCAGAAATAAATAGCTAATTCCGGCTCTTGTGAATGTATTCAAAGCCATGAAAGCTTCCCTTGCTACGCAAACTCTAACACGAAACAGCTTCCATGATGGATTTCTTTTTACTGTCCTGACCACGTGCTGCCAGTCAGCAACCACCGACAGCCATAAAGTGTATATTTAACTGTTAAGTTAGTCCTGCTGCTGGTTTTAGATACGTGTGCTGCTTTCAAAAAAGTGTCTCGTTTTGGGTGTCCGCTGAGGGCTGGAAGCACTGGCAAGACTCCGAAGAATTTCATTTAACCCGGAATGTCATTTCTTTTATACTAAAGAATTTACACCAGGACTCATGAATGAAAAAAACAAAACAAAAACAGTTCACACTCTGAGCAGAAATGATATTGAACATTTCTGTATTTTACCATTCCAACCCCAACAAAACATAGGCTGTACGTAGACCTAATATTATAAATAGTAGGTTTGGAAAGCCGCTAGACCTGACAGCTGTGTTTGTATTGGTATGAAACCCCTCTTCCACAGGTTTTCTGAAGAGTTTCAGAGCTGCCAATATAATCCTTTAATCTGACTGCAAACCTGGCGTTGCAACGATACAGCGCTATAACGAGCACAAAGCATGTGCAGTAGGCGCTTTTTATATATTCTATATATTCTATATATTATGGAATTTTAGTGTTTCAGCAGTGTTTTAAGATTATTCCCTTTTACGCTGTATGAGATGATCCCAATAAAATGTACACCAGACTGCGTGATAATGTGTGTTCTCCATGTCAGATTAAACGATGAAGATCCTCTAAAGATAGACCCGAGATTAAAGAAAATTAGCACTCAGGCATGATGACACCGTCAATCAACATGATCTGGGATCGTTCAGAAACATTTTGTGTAATAATAAGTATATATTTTCTGCCTATTAGCATGCCTGGTAGCTTTGCAACTTACTGTAATTATATACAGTATATATGGTCAATGTAGTTAATGAATAGTAGTTATGAATAACATGTTTTACAGTGTATTCGTCAGTATTAAGTTGCGTGTTTGGGTGGTTAATTTGTATTTTTATTTTTTCAAAGTCACCAATGGCAGTGTAGCAAAACATTCATATTACTGAGTAATATTCGGGTGCGGTAAAAAGTACTGAGAAATTATACTTATAGGTGAAAGTATACATAAATAATGTGTCAAAATCTTACTCAATTAAAAGTGGACATATCCAGCCAAAAGTGCACTCATGTATTAAAAAGTTGCAGATGAACTCACACTGAAGAATTGAGTTTGATTCTTGATTGTTTTTATTCTATACTGTAGAATTTGATAGGATGCTATAAACTGAAACGTGAATAAAAATGCAAATCAAACACGTGAGCCCATTCCATTTATGCGTAGCGTACAGTTATTGGTAGGATGAGAGAAGAAGAGATTTGTAACGAGAACTTTGAAGGCCTGAAGAAAAATCTAGGGAATAAAAAGTAAGTTTCTTTAACTGGGAAATATAAGAGTACAAGAATTAAATTTTAATAACACACAACTAAAGTGTAAATAATAATTAATTATTGTAAGTAACAAAGTACAGATTCTCAGTGTTAGATCATAGGAAAGTAAGCAGAGCTCAGGGAAGCCTGGAGTTGAGAAAAAAGGTCAGAAGTACTGAAACACAGCTCATTTAAACCACTGAAACCTGCAACCGTTGCTGCACGTTTGCATCTTAGAATGATCTCAGGGATGATGGAAAGTTCCACATGAAATGATCCATCAAAAGTCAGAAATATTAATTCCAGCATGATGTAAATGCAGCCATGATAAGCAGCTCTGTGTTAAATGCGATACGATAATGCTGAAGGACTGAGCTTCACAAGCACATAGTGACAGAAATACAACACAAATCCCAGGTGATTTCCAAGGGAAATTCTGTGCTACATCTATATATATCTCTCACAGATACCATATACTGCACATAATAAGGCATGCGTGGAGCAATCTGTTGTGTGTTTCACACTGCATGAAGTGTTAGCAGAGCGTCTTTATCTCGTTATGTCGTCATTAAGCGACGGAGAATTAGAGTAGCCATGTCCCCTGCTTCCTTTCCTGCGTGTTTACTCGCTCTCAGAAGACCTTTGAACTGGCCCCTGGCCAAGATGTCCGTGCTGATAAAGTTAAAAAAAAAAGCCAAGGGAGAGAAACTGTCACTGAGAGAGAAAATGCCGACGCGCTCTCTGGCTAGAAAAAACAAACCCACAAAATGCTAAGGCTGTGGTGGACAGATGTGTATCTTCTAATTCTCTCACACTGGGGAGAGTGTTAAGAGACATAAATGTGTTTGCTTGTCTTTTATTCTTGTACTACTTTTGTTTAGGTATAATCTCTTGGACCCATGAGGAATTCGGGTGTGTTAATGTGATGGAAATCCCCATGTATAGTCGATAACATCAGTGAAAACAGACAAGACGGCATTGAAAGAGGCTGTCGGGCTGAGAAAAGGCCACTAGGGGGAGCTGATAGCAGCTCGCAGAGATTCTCGCCTGGATACTTAGAGCTGTTCCCTCCACAAACACCAGCCACAAACACCAAACACAACCAGTCACACACTCCAGTCACACACTTCAATCACACACTCCAATCACAACCAGTCACAATCACAGACACGAATCACAACCACAAATCACAAACACCAGTCACACACTCCAATCACAACCAGTCACAAACACCAAACACCAACACCAATCACAACCAATCACACACTCCAATCACAAACACCAGTCACAAACACCAAAGACACACTCTAATTACAAACACCAATCACACACTCCAATCACACACTCCAATCACAAACACCAAACACACACTCTAATTACAAACACCAATCACACACTCCAATCACACACTCCAATCACAAACACCAAACACACACTCCAATCACAAACACCAAACACACACTCTAATTACAAACACCAAACAAACACCAATCACAAACTCCAGTCACACATTCCAATGACAAACACCAAACATAAACACCAAACACACACTCTAATTACAAACACCAAACATAAACACCAAACACACACTCTAATTACAAACGCCAAACACAAACACCAATCACAAACACCAATCACACACTCCAATCACAAACACTAATCACAAACACCAATCACACACTCTAATTACAAACGCCAAACACAAACACCAATCACACACTCCAAACACAAACACCAGTCACAATCACCAATCACAAACACCAATCACACACTCCAAACACAAACACCAGTCACAATCACCAATCACAAACACCAATCACACACTCCAAACACAAACACCAATCACAAACACCAAACACACACTCTAATTACAAACGCCAAACGCCAAACACAAACACCAATCACAAACACCAATCACAAACACCAATCACACACACCAATCACACACTCCAATCACAAACACCAATCACACACTCCAGTCACACACTCCAATCACACACTCTAATTACAAACACCAATCACAAACACCAATCACAAACACCAGTCACAAACACCAATCACACACTCCAATCACAAACACCAATTACACACTCCAATCACACACTGCAATCACCAACACCAAACACACACTCTAATTACAAACACCACACACAAACACCAATCACAAACACCAATCACAAACTCCAATCACAAACACCAAACACACACTCTAATTACAAACACCAATCACACACTCCAATCACACACTCCAATCACAAACACCAATTACAAACACCAAACACACACTCTAATTGCAAACACCAATTACAAACACCAGTCACAAACTCCAATCACACACTCCAGTCACACACTCCAATCACAAACACCAATCACACACTCCAATCACAAACACCAGTCACAAACACCAAAAACACACTCTAATTGCAAACACCAATCACACACAATCACAAACACCAATCACACACTCTAATTACAAACACCAATCACACACCCCAATCACAAACACCAATCACAAACACCAAACACACACTCTAATTGCAAACACCAATTACAAACACCAGTCACAAACTCCAATCACACACTCCAATCGCACACTCCAATCACACACTCCAATCACAAACACCAATCACAAACACCAAACATAAACACCAGTCACAAACACCAATCACACACTCCAATCACAAACACCAAACATAAACACCAGTCACAAACACCAATCACACACTCTAATTACAAACACCAATCACACACTCCAATCACAAACACCAGTCACAAACACCAATCACACACTCCAATCACTAACACCAGTCACACACTCTAATTACAAACACCAATCACACACTCCAATCACACACTCTAATTACAAACACCAAACACACATTCTAATTGCAAACACCAATTACAAACACCAAACACACACTCTAATTGCAAACACCAATCACAAACCCCAATCACACACTCCAGTCACACACTCCAATCACAAACATAAACGCCAATCACACACTCCAATCACAAACACCAATCACACACTCCAATCACACACTCCAGTCACACACTCTAATCACAAACACCAATCACACACTCCAATCACACACTCCAATCACACACTCCAATCACACACTCCAATCACAAACACCAAACATAAACACCAATCACACACTCCAATCACAAACTCCAATCACAAACACCAATCAGACACTCCAATCACAAACACCAATCACAAACCCCAATCACACACTCCAATCACACACTCCAATCACAAACACCAATCAAAAACACCAATCACAAACACCAATCACACACTCTAATTACAAACACCAATCACACACTCCAATCACACACTCTAATCACAAACACCAGTCACAAACACCAATCACACACTCTAATTACAAACACCAATCACACACTCCAATCACACTCCAATCACAAACACCAATCACACACTCCAATCACAAACACCAAACACACACTCTAATTGCAAACACCAATACAAACACCAAACAAACACCAATCACAAACACCAACCACACACTCCAATCACAAACACCAAACACACACTCTAATTACAAACACCAAACACAAACTCCAGTCACACACTCCAATCAGAAACACCAATCACAAACACCAAACATAAACACCAGTCACAAACACCAATCACACACTCCAATCACAAACACCAATCACACACTCTAATTACAAACACCAATCACACACTCCAATCACAAACACCAATCACAAACACCAATCCAAACACCAATCCACACACCAATCACACACTCCAATCACAAACACCAATCACACACTCCAGTCACACACTCCAATCACACACTCTAATCACAAACACCAATCACAAACACCAAACACACACTCTAATTACAAACACCAATCACACACTCCAATCCCAAACACCAATCCCAAACACCAATCACACACAATCACAAACACCAATCACACACTCTAATTACAAACACCAATCACACACTCCAATCACACACTCCAATCACAAACACCAAACAAACACCAATCACAAACTCCACTCACACACAACAATCACAAACACCAATCACAAACTCCAATCACAAACACCAAACAAACACCAATCACAAACTCCACTCACACACAACAATCAATGCTTCATACTGCCACGAAAACGCTTCAGCTGTTTTCCATGGACTACACCAACACACATTGTGCTCACACACACGCACACTACAGTGTAAACCCATATGAGGATGGGTTCTCTGTTGAGCCTGGTTCCTCTCAAGGTTTCTTCCTATCACCATCTCAGGGAGTTTTTCCTTGCCACCGTCGCCCTGCTTGCTCATCAGAGACGGCACACACACACACTTCACTTTACTTTTGTTTGTGTAAAGCTGCTTTGAGACAATGACCTTTGTAAAAAGCGCTATACAAATAAAAATAAATTGAATTGAATCACAAACACCAATCACAAACTCCAATCACAAACACCAATCACAAACACCAATCACACACTCTAATTACAAACACCAATCACACACTCCAATCACACACCAAACACAAACACCAATCACAAACACCAATCACACACTCTAATCACACACTCCAATCACAAACACCAATCACACACTCCAATCACTAACACCAGTCACACACTCTAATTACAAACACCAAACACACACTCTAATTGCAAACACCAATCACAAACCCCAATCACACACTCCAGTCACACACTCCAATCACAAACACCAATCACACACTCCAATCACACACTCCAGTCACACACTCTAATCACAAACACCAATCACAAACACCAATCACACACTCCAATCACACACTCCAATCACACACTCCAGTCACACACTCTAATCACAAACACCAATCACACACTCCAATCACACACTCCAATCACACACTCTAATCACAAACTCCAATCACAAACACCAATCACACACTCCAATCACACACTCCAATCACACACTCCAATCACACACTCTAATCACAAACACCAATCACAAACACCAATCACACACTCTAATTACAAACACCAATCACACACTCCAATCACACACTCCAATCACACACTCCAGTCACACACTCCAATCACAAACACCAAACATAAACACCAATCACACACTCCAATCACAAACTCCAATCACAAACACCAATCACAAACTCCAATCACAAACACCAATCACACACTCCAATCACACACTCCAATCACAAACACCAATCACAAACACCAATCACACACTCCAATCACAAACACCAATCACAAACACCAATCACACACTCTAATTACAAACACCAATCACACACTCTAATCACACACTCCAATCACAAACACCAATCACACACTCTAATTACAAACACAAATCACACACTCCAATCACAAACACCAGTCACAAACACACACTCTAATTACAAACACCAATCACACACTCCAATCACACACTCCAATCACACACAACAATCACAAACATCAATCACACACAACAATCACAAACACCAATCACACACTCCAATCACACACTCCAATTACACACTCCAGTCACAAACACCAATCACACACTCCAGTCACACACTCCAATCACAAACACCAAACATAAACACCAATCACACACTCCAATCACACACTCCAATCACAAACACCAATCACACACTCCAATCACAAACACCAATCACACACTCCAATCACACACTCCAATCACACACTCTAATTACAAACACCAATCACACACTCCAATCACAAACTCCAATCACAAACACCAAACACAAACATGAATCACAAACACCAAACACAAACATGAATCACAAACACCAGTCACAAACACACACTCTAATTACAAACACCAATCACACACTCCAATCACACACTCCAATCACACACTCTAATTACAAACACCAATCACACACTCCAATCACATACTCCAATCACAAACACCAAACACACACAACAATCACAAACACCAAACACACACTCTAATTACAAACACCAGTCATAAACATATTTTCACATCCTGTGATCATACAGAGGAAACAATTCTGGGAAATTTATGAAGGCCAAAGTGGAAGGCCACATCATATGCATGACCTTAAAGAAACAATCTGCAATGAAAAAAACAAAGCTGGTGAACACTGAAGTATCACAGAAATAAAGGATCATTTAAGGGAATAGTAGTTTAAAGATCAACACATTTCTTCTGAATCCACAATTCACTGGATCTCACAGGCACTCTGACTGATCTTGTCATATTAAAACCACATGCACAGCAGGATCCGCAGCCATCAATAACGTTAATTACGCGTTTCCCAGGGGAACGCAGCGTTTTAACAAGAGTCGCTGCTCACTAGCTGACACCAGGCCACTTGGGCTTCGGCAATAAATTTGCGTGTGGAATGGAAAACGAGAGCCTGTTGTTACAATCGTGGAAGAAAGATTACAGGAAAAACTTTGCTAGGTGACTCCTGAGTCTGTGTTTGGTGCCATCTGGTGAGACTGAACAAAACCAAAAATATATACTACCAAAATTAAACAATACACTTTCCATGCTAATTTGTTCAACCTAATAAACTTCATGTAAGCTTCTGCAACACTTTCGGTGAAGCTCATATTCATAAATCACTTTAATGGAGCTTGAAATCTTTTGTAAGCCTTTATAAACTCTAATAGTGCCTCAGAAAGCTTTAATAATAATAGTGCTATAAATTATTCCTCGAGAACTCATAATCACTTTGTATTGCAAATGCAAATATTCATTATAGTTCCGTTGGGTTTTATCCCTCCGACTGAGTTCCCGGGTTCGTGAGCGGCACGAGACGGTGAGGGGAAAGGCTTCTCCAGCCAAGGGGAGGTGAGCTGGTTAATCCTGGCATGACTCGGAAACAAAATGGTGCCAAGCTAATCAAGAAAAGAGCGGTGGTGGTAGCTCTAACCATGAATCCATGATGGATGTGCCAACTAGAGTCATGGTGCCATGTTTGGGGTAATCGTGTGTGTGTGTGTGTGTGTGTGTTCATACATGCTGTTCATACAAGTATGAGCCATTATATGTTAAGCACATACTATATATTAGAGTAAGATTTACTCTGTGTGTGTGTGTGTGTTTGTGTGTTTTCTGTCCCCATGCCAGAAGTTGCATTATGGTAGTTGGATAGGAGAGGATTCCCAAGTGATGCCCTGTGATGAATGTGTAGAGCAATGACTCCCTAAGGAGACACTCTAACACACACACACACACACACTCACACACACACTTTTGGTAGGACAGGTTGTGATGAATCTGAGCTTGTTGAGGCAATCAACTGATAATACATTGATTATACTGTGCAGTGTGTAGGTCTCACACACACACACACACACACACACACACACATATGCACCAGCTGGTCAGTAATGGTGCATGTTTGCTCCATGCCTTACACCCCAGGCCATGTACACTTGACTGTGCGTGCACACACACACACACACACACACACATACGCTTCAACCCCAGACCCATTATCACCTTCACGCTACCACAGCACACAAACACACACACACACACACACACACACACACACACACTGCTCCAGCCAACCTCATCAAAGTGGGACGACCTGCCATGACCTCATCACAGCCACCTGACCCGTGATGACCTCATCAAAGCTGGATGCCCCGCCGAGCCCAGGACCCGGTGGCTTACGCTGACCAAAAAAATCTGTCCCATCAATTACCAAAGAGTGTGACACCACTTTTACTGCGTGACCATGGGCCAAAACACACACACACACACACACACACAAGTTAAATTTCACAATTCAATTCCGCACAGCTCAACACAAATCACGGCACTTTGTGTCAGGTTGCTGTGTTGTGATTTAGATGAAGTGGAGTGCAGTGTGCGAACAGCACATTTTCCAAATCCACTTTCGGCTGAAGTGGCTTTAAATAACGGCACTTTTCATTTTAAGCACTTTTTATGACAAAAAAATCTCATCTATTTTCCACAGAGTTCTTAATCTACCACATCTGTAGCGTATGTACGAGTACCAGACACAACTTCACCATGTTTCCGTGCACTAGGCCTCATTTAGCTTTGATGAAATCATTCACGAAAGCCACATTTTGCATAAATGTTTTTTCTTCCATGCCTAAACAACTGTTATGAGACTACTATTAGAAATAATTTTTTGAATAAACACGAATAAAAATATAATAATTCATTATAATATAATTTGTTACTATGTGTGTGTGTGTTTTTTTTTAGCAATGTTCCTGCATACATAAAACATGCAGCAGATTTCTGAAGACATTCTGTAAAGCTAAGATTTTATGCATCAAAATAATTTTATAATGAAATTCATTTTAATGTGAATTCAAGAGTTTTATTTTTTATATTATTTATTGTAAAGTAATTTTATGATTTATTTTAAAATCAGAAAATTTATCCATTACTTAAAATACAAAACAATTCTCTGTAATATTGACCATTGATTTGTTTTGTATTTTAAGTAAAAGACCATGTTTTTTATGAAAAAATAAGAATAAAACAAATTAAATGACATTAAAATACATCAAGGCTGTGTGGAATTATTATTTTTTAATTATTATTATTATTTTTGTTATATTAGAAACGTGATTTTTTACTTAAAATACAAAAAAGATACTCTATACAACATTAAATAAAACAACTTCTTACAGACACACAAGATAGGAATAAAAGGCTAAAGTTAATCTAATTATAATTTTATTAATCTAATTTAAATTTAATAATGTGTGTGTGTTCTAATACCTCCACACACACACACACACACACAAACACACACACCAATTGGATTATTTTTATGTAATATGAGTTCAGTGTTACTGTCTCTTGAACCCTAACATCAAACTGACATTACACGCACAGGTGTTTAATTGCGTGTGTGTGTGTGTTTGTGTGTGTGTGAGTAGAATGTCTGGTGTTAGTGAAAGCTCCAGGCTGTGTGTGTGTGTGTGTGTGTGTGCGTGTGTATGTGTGTATGTGTGTGTGTGTGTGTGTGAGAGAGAGAGAGAGAGACGTCAGTAGGTCTCAATAAGAGTTTGAGTGATGAGCCGGGTCATCACATCTCTCCACCTCATCCATCATTCGCCTTGAACAAACGAGTGAAACACACATGCTTCCCTCGCTCCCTCCCTCCTCTCTCGGCTGCTGTTCATTCCCTCGTTCTTTTTCCTTCCTTCCCTTCAGCTCTCTTCTGTCTGCTCTCTCTCTCTCTTTCTCTCTCTCTCTCTCTGTCTCTGTCTCTCTGTCTTTCTGTCTGTTTCTCTCTCTCTCTCTCTCTCACACACACACACACACACACTTTCTCTCTCTCTCTCTCTCTCTCTCTCTCTCTCTCTCTCTCTCTGTCTCTGTCTCTGGCAGTGGCACAGTAGGCCTGTGTGGGAACCTGGGAGTCTTCACACTTGTTTCTGGCTGCTACTGTGTGTGTGTGTGTGTGTGTGTGTGTGGCTTGAATTCACACTTTATAATACGAGGTAATTTATAATACTCACATTCATGTAACTGTATAATCATTACAGTGTACTGACACTGGAGACTCCTTCCATAAATGTTAAATAAATGTCTCACAGAAACCTTCAACATACAGTATATAAACTATTACACATTTTTCTTTGTTAAATAACAATCTATTTATTATTAGACTTTAGATTATGTACATATTTCGCCATGTAAGTCTCTGTGAATGAGCTGTTACTATAGAAACGATAACGTATTAGAATGAGCGCATTTATATAAACACGCAACACAACCTCTTATCCTGTGTGTATACATATACATGATTCTGCAGGCGACTTATTGCATGCATAATAATAATAATAATAATAATAATAATAATAATAATGACATAATCGTCAGCTAGTGTTCCTGAATGGTGCAACAGAAATGCGCTCGTCCTCTCAGCTGGAGATTGCGAGCTGATAATGTCGTCCATGTCCAAGAGCGCAAAAGTGGCAATAAACTTTATATAATTATTTTGGATAAACAAGAACAAACAAATGAGCTCATGCAAAATGTGTGATTTTGTACAGCTGTGAATTTAAACAACTGTGATTTTGTACAATTGTGATTTTGTATGTTCGTGAAGTTATACAACTCTTATTGTGTATGATTTGTGGTTTTGTAAAATTTGTGCTTTTTTTTTGTATAATTGTGAATTTGTTTGATTTGTGATTTTGTATGACTGATTTTTTATGATTGTGATTTTATTCAATTGTGATATTGTACAGTTTGTGATTTTGTACAATTGGGATTTTGTGTCATTTGTGATTTTTATACAGTTTGTGATTTTTTTATGATTGTGATTTTGTACAGCTGTGAATTTGTACAATTGTAACTTTGTTTAATTATAATTTGGTAAGATTTGTGATTTTGTACAATTATGATTTTATATGATTTGTGGACTTGTGTGAATTTGTGATTTTTATACAACTGTAATTTTGCATGATTTCTGATTTTGTATAATAGTGAGTTTGTTTGATTTGTGATTTTTATACTAGTGTAATTTTTTTTTGTGATTTCATTGATGTCATGAGAAACATGTAACTCCACCTCTCTGCTGAACCAGTCACAATTTCATGTGTACAATCTTTATGAATTAGCAGTCGAGGTGTTAAAAAGGTGAATAACAGAGAACAGAAAGTAAAGAAAAAGGTAACAC
>NC_069723.1:976607-984107 GCF_027358585.1 Pangasianodon hypophthalmus
CAGTCACTTTGACAGGAAACACTCTGCAACCCCTGACCTCCAGTCCCATACCTACTTCCTGTTCACAAGCACATGTTGGGACCAGATGTGGGCTGTCGTTAACCACACACACACACCTTCACAAACTCACACACACCTTCATACACACATACACACACACGTGCACACACACACACACACACACACACACACACACACACACACACACTGGTATTACCACAGATGATTTACCTCCTGTGCTTAGTACTGTTAATGAGTGGGGAAAAATCAAATGAAAACACGCTTGATCTTTATCTGTGTCTGCATGTGTGTGTGTGTGTGTGTGTGTGTGCGTCTGGTGGGGGGTGTGAGACAATCAAAGTGATACACACATAATTATGGATATACAGATAAGGCAGTAATGAACACACATACACACATGCACACACACACGAGTAGACAATGTTACACACACTGTTACACACACTGACAATAAACCAATCACTGAACACGTCCAGCTGGAGACCGACCTGTCTTTAACTTTCACAGACTGCTGGCGACAGGGTAATTAATAACACACACACACACACACACACACACACACACACACATGCACACACACACCAACACACACACACACAGACAAAGGTTAATTAATAAAGTCTGAGGCGCTCCGTGCTCACTAATGTTTGTGTGTAATTACATCGCCGTCCTGCCTCCGGCAAACGGTGTGGACTGAAGACTGACAGACTAGTCGAGTGTGTGTGTGTGTGTGTGTGTGTGTGCGCATGTGTGTGTGCGTGTGTGTGTGTGTGTGTGTGAGTATATACACTGTGTTGAAAAGCCACAGTGCACAGTTTGGCAATTTCTGATTTTGCAGCAGTGGAATTAGATTGCACTAAAAACACACTGATGAAAAGTTTCCTGAGTGACTCGTAAATCAAAAAACACACAGCCAAGAACCAACCAGTGACTGATGATGATGATGATGATGATGATGATGATGCTTACCCTTCATCGGAGTGTGGAGGTGAGCCAGCGCTCTGGCCGCTGCTGCTGATGAAGTTGCGAATTTCGTTGAAGTACGAGTCCTCTTTATCATCCAGAATGGCGCTGCTGCTGTCCAGCTCCGACTGCGGCGACGACATTGCCGTGCCTACACACACACACACACACACACACACACACACACACACATACACACACACACACACACACGCACAAGTGTACATTAGCACTCACTGGGATACTACAAACTCTTTCATCTTTTCTAGTTTTCTAGTTGTTTTGAGATGTTTTGTAGTTGTTTCTAGTTGTTTTGTCGTTATTTCTAGTGTGTAGTTCTTCATAGTTGTTTCTAGTTGTTTTGTATTTGATTTTTTAAAAAAGTTTTTTCTAGTTGTTTCTGGTTGTTTCATAATTGTTTCCGGTTGTGTTGTAGTTGTTTTTTTTAAAAAAAAACAAACTAATTGTTTCTATTTGTTGCTAGTTGTTTCTCATTGTTTTGTAGTTGTTACTGGTTGTTTCTAGTTGTTTCTATACACTGTTGTTGTTGTTGTTGTTGTTTTTAGTGACCTTTTTTAGCCAATGTTCTCCTGTCTATATGGGTGAATAAGCAAAAACACTGAAAAAATAATTTTCGTGGACAAAAGTTTATTGTTTGTGCTTTGCTCAGAATTAAATACAAAAGCTAGTGCAACACCTAGAAAGGACATACACTAAGAACCCCACTGTCCAGTGTATGACTCAAATGAATGTGTGCGTGTGTGTGTGTGTGTGTGTGTGTGTGTGTTGTACCTGACAGATTACCGTTCTCGTGTTTTTTGAGGTGCCGGTCCAGGTTGGTCTGTTGGCCAAAGCAGCGGTCACACAAGTGGCATTTGAACGGTTTCTCTTTGTTGTGGATGTTCCTGATGTGGCGCTGCAGATTTGACGAGATACTGAACGAACGATCGCAATACTTACACCTGCGGTGGACACACACACACACACACACACACACACACACACATAAATGTCTGACACTCATTTTCTTGATATCTCATGTAAAGTCCCTGTTCTTTTCTCTCAGTGTCTCACTGCCAAGTCTATAGCGTGTTATTTTAGTGTGATTACAGATTCTATCTGTCCTCCTGCTGCAATCCAGAGAAACACACTTCACTTACTCTCTCTATCTCACTGACACACACACAAACACACACACACACACACAATCTCTCTCTCTATCTATCTGACTTACACACATACACTCCCTTTCTCTCTCTCTCTGTGAGATTTTGTTTTTGTTGCTGGGACTCACAGCTGTCTGACATGGCAGCGTGTGTGTGTGTGTGTGTGTCTGTCTGTGTACATATATAAGTAAGTGTGCATGTAAGCTTGTGTGTGTATGTGTGTGTGTGTGTGTTACAACTCTGAGAGAGACAGACATTATTACTCAGCTGTCTTTGCTGGCCTTCTGCCTCTCTCTCCTCATCGCCTTCATTTTTTTTTACTAAGCTCTCTCTCTCTCTCTCTCTCTCTCTCTCTCTCTCTCTCATTCTATTCCCTGCATGCCGTCACCGTGGCGACCGCCACTATTATTCATCTCTCAAATTATTTAGTACAATGATAATTGTTCCAGACTTTCATGATAAAAAAACATACAAGCCCTCTGCTCCCCTGTCTCTTTATTCTTCTCTATGTTAAAGAATGTAGTCTGAAAATATCTGCAGACTGAAGCTAATAAAGAGCTGCCTGAAGTGTGTGTGTGTGTGTGTGTGTGTGTGTGTGTGTGTGTGTGTGTGTGTGTGTGAGAGACAGGAGGAGACATGTGCCTGTGCATTTTCATCACAGGTCCTGTGTTCCCACACTATTGAGCTCTTTCTGCACACACACACCACACACCACACTCACACACATATTCGAATACCCTAAAACAATAGAACAGTGTGTGTGCGTGTGTGTGTGTGTGTGTGTGTGTGTGTGTGTGTGTGTCTTACCTGTACGGCTGCTCCCCTGTGTGTGTTCTGAGATGCCGTGTGAGGTTAGCTGAGCGTGGGAATATTTTGCCGCAGTATCTGTGTAGGAAGGAAACTCCTCTTTAGTCACAAACAAATGAAACCCACAAACACACACACACACACACACACACACAATAAACCTACACAACATTACCAGACTCACAGCATTTTTCTTTTATCTGTAATAAACACTTCACTTTTGCAGGTTCTCCTTTGCGAGGATCTTCGAGGTCCCCAAACTGTTCCATGTTTAATTTCTCATTTCGGGGCACAACACAATTTTATCATATCGCATTATCAGTAAGAGCTCTAATTTTATTCCTTTTTAAAATAATCATATGTTCAGTTAGCCGACTGATTAGCAATCTCGTGACTAAATCTGGTATTTTACAAACACATACAGGCAATTTTTATTAAAAAATGCCACCAGTAGACTTATACTTTCTATAAAGGCCATATGTATAATGACCTATGAATGGATTCATAACATGCTGTCTTAATAACATGTTAATATGTTAATGTTAATAATGTGCATTTACAATTATTTCTGAAAAGGCATTACAGTTTATAACCATATTTATAAGTTTATAGTGTATTTATTATTTCTTATGAGAATGCATTATGAACAGTGTTTATAACCCCACTTTCCTTAGTGCATTATTTTTTACACAGATTAAGTAACTTTCTCACTTTTTTTTACTTGTATAAAAGTAAATTTTAACATATACATAACTCTAATTCTATTTCTCTGGTATAATTCATTTATTAAAAGAAAGAAAACCATTGAAAATATGGAGCTGGGTTTCATTGGTATTACTAATATCATGTGCTATAAAGTCTACTTATAGTGTATCATTAAGATCGCTGTAATGCATTGTGTATCATTTTTTATTTTTTATCATTTTCAGAAATAATGATGTGTATAGCACCTTATGAATGCATTATAACATGCTTTGAATGTATTCATCGTTCATTACGAGCAGAATATCATTCATAAGTTGTGAAATTTGTCAAGTTGAATTCACACAGAAGCAGGATTCCTTCAAAATAGAGCAGCAGAGGATTGAATAAGGATTAAAACACATGCGCGTGTGCTCTAATAAGAAAATAATCAATGATGTGTTGATTGATTTCTAATAACAACACATCCTGAAGTCTTTAATTCCTCTTATATCACAGCAATTTCACAGTTGGACCCTGCCCCCTTTGTATTTACATTTAATGTTGTAGAACTTCCAGGAAACAAGCTACTTCCTGTTATCACTTACATTATAGCAGCTATATAATGAAGTTGTTCCTTCACCAAGTTCTCTTTTTTATTTCTCTCTTTTAGTTATTAAAACAAAAACAAACTACAACAAAAAACACAGACTGTCCTGTCATCAAAAACAAAATAAAAAAAACCCTCCTCTGTCCTGAAGACTTTCCCATGGAGGAAAACCTACTGACGCTGGAGACTCCTTCCCTAAAGCTTTAACAATTAGAGACTTTTTTGAATGAGCTCTTGCTGTAGAAACGATAACATATCGGAACGAGTGCATTAATATAAACCTGTGATTTGAATTACAGCTGGAACTGTTATAGCTACTGCTGTAGAACATTAATCACCTCCTGACCAATC
The DNA here is from genome assembly GCF_027358585.1 of Pangasianodon hypophthalmus. Taxonomy (NCBI): domain Eukaryota; kingdom Metazoa; phylum Chordata; class Actinopteri; order Siluriformes; family Pangasiidae; genus Pangasianodon; species Pangasianodon hypophthalmus. Next base: position 981,207 of record NC_069723.1, read on the forward strand.
ATGTTAATGTGTGTGTGTGTGTGTGTGTGTGTGTGTGTGAGGATCACCTGCAGGTGTAGCGTTCCTTCCCCTTACGCAGCAGTGTTTCGGGCAGCGTCGTAGCTGGAGCTCGGAAATCAAACATGGAGGGAACCGAGCGCATGATGTCAGTGGCGTCTGACTTCAACGGGCCGAACGCTTCCAACTTCTCCGCCATGTTTTCTATCGCCGACATCTGACAGAGAAAAAAAGATATGTCTTAACAGGAAGTTCAGTATTTTTCATTTAAAATCAGTGTTACCAACATGTACTATACATTTCTCTATACAATTTGTGTTTTAAAAACATCAAGTGCAACTCAGTCCACTCTCACTATGTGATATGTGAGGAATAAACCTCATGTGCGCATGCTGTTATAGGAAAATAATCAACAACAGGGTGGTTTGATTTAGCGGAGTTACTGATATCTCCGCAACGTTGATTATTTTCCCATAACAGCATGTCCTGGAGTCTTTTATTCCTTTTATACATCAGCAATTATTTTTATGTTGACAATTACATTATTTATTTTATTACACATTATACTTTTTTTTAATCCATTTATAGCTATATTTAATGTTGTGGACAAGTCCCTTATGTCGTTCCCTCACCAGCCCCTCGTTTATATTTCTCTTGAAATTAATGACAAAAATAAAACAAAAACAAACAACAACAAAAAAAACCCAGCAGCTTATTATGTTACTGAAAAAACCATTAAAAACATTCCTGACAAATTTCCCACGGTGGAAAACGTAGTGACTAGCGCTGACACTGGAGACTCCTTCCGTAAACGTTAACTAAACATATCAATGATCATCAGCCGTCCTGTGAATAATCTATTAGAATGAAGGCGTGAATATAATTTGAATTACAGACGACACAACTGTCAGAGTCGCTGTTATAGAAAACGAATCAACACCTTCTGACCAATCAGATTCGAGAATTCGAGAAGGCAACTGACGTAGCTAAATGTATGTGTGTTAGCTGGAACTAGGAACAATAGAAATTTGTACTGCGTAGTTATTGATGGTTACTTAACACAAAAACACACACACCCAACCACCCACACACACACACACACACACACACACACACACAAACATGTGGCTGGATGGAAAAATGCACAGAGGAGCACTGCCAATCTGCTAATGAAGTCGAATGTCTGCTTTCATCAGAAGTGGACTAATTCTCAGAGGAGTGCTGAGACTCACAGCTGTCTGACACGGCAGTGTGTGTGTGTGTGTGTGTGTGTGTGTGTGTGTGTGTGTGTGTGTGTGCTCATATGCATATATGTATGCATAAATTCTATATATTTAAGTGTTGCTCTGTATGGATGTCTGTCCATGTCTGAGAGTAGAGATATGCAGGTGTGTGTGTGTGTGTGTGTGTGTGTGTGTGTGTGTGTGGCATGGAGTGATTCATGTCCTCTGTTGGGCTGTAAAGCATTCGGCGCACAATGTGAGCAGACAGCACATTCCTCAATATGAAAGATGTTGACATTAGCGATCAAGGGCGCGACAGGGATAATAATGATATCGTCAAGCCGAGAGGGGGATGAAGGGAAGGGAGGAAGGGAGGAGAGAGAGCGAGAGAATGGAGGGAAAAGGAGAAGACGAGAGCCTTGGCGTTAACGAGCGGCACCCAAAATCTGCGTCACTTTCGCATGTATTGGATTTCTGCTGCGTGTTCCTTCTCTTCAACATTACATTTATTACAGCCTGGGTCACAAATCAGACCTGAAGGGCGCAGAGCAAGTGCACTCTTAAGGGAGGGAGAGAGAGAGAGAGAGAGAGAGAGAGAGAGGGAGAGAGAGAGAGAGAGAGAGAGAGAGAGAGAGAGAGATTTCAGCTCTGGATGCATTATGCATTAGCAGTGGGTTGTTTATGTTTATGCTAATGCTAATGCTCAATAAAACCCTTAAATCTCTCTAACATAAACTTCACTAAAACTGTCACTAATATACACACACAAACACACACACACACACACACACACACACACATTAAGTGATTAAACCAGTTAACAAAAAAACTATGACTATATGTTAATTTTTAACCTATTTAAACATTTTACCTAGGGTTTAAGAAAAATGTAATTAACTGAGACAGAATGATGGTTAGACAGAAATATTGCTAAGCAGACAGACAGACAGACAGATAGATAGATAGATAGATAGATAGATAGATAGATAGATATTTTAGCACATAACTTTGACTAAACTTTTCAGAAGGTTAGTAGACAAATAAAGCAAAGAAAGAAAGAAAGAAAGAAAGAAAGAAAGAAAGAATGAAAGAAAAGACTCTGTAGACAAGATCCCTTTTTCTCTCATTCCTTCAGTTCATGCTTCCATTCAGACAGACAGACAGAAAGAGATAGATAGATAGATAGATAGATAGATAGATAGATTTTTTCACCAAGCAATGGTACCTATTGACTGAGGAATTTAATGTCAGTAGAGACGAAATAAAGAGAGAAAGAAAGAAAGAAAGAAAGAAGGAGAAGAAGGAGAAGAAGGAAAAGAAGGAGAAGAAGTGATTCTTTGTGGAAAGGAAAACATTTTCCTCGTGATTGCTGCGTGTAGCTGAGAAAGCTTTCATTAGTGAGATGCATTCTCAACTGTTGATCTTATCGGGGTACCAGATGTCTAAAATTTGGAAATTCCCTCATCCTGCACCCAAACACCAACGACCCCACCAACCTCACACACACTCACACACACACACACACACACACTCACACACACACACAATTGTGTCCCAGTGAGACGACTGGCCGCTTGATGATGTTCTGTAAATAATCACATTCTTGAATGTTTGCTATTATCAGAGGCAGACATCAGAAATAACAACTGCGTTGACTGTTACATGGACATGGACACACACA
>NC_069723.1:986607-999107 GCF_027358585.1 Pangasianodon hypophthalmus
ATTTCAGGAACCTTACCTGTGGGTGGAAGAGGAAGCCTGGTGTGGGACGCATATACTTTTCTTTCAGCGCCTCAAACGGATCCGTCGCTTTTCTCTTCTCAACCCTGCTAAAAATTCAACTTCCATCAGTTCTTACACGAAGAATACGGGTTCAGGTAGGAAAACATCATACAATTTAAATCATTAAGAATTACTCTGTGACTGTGCTTTGTCAATATTAGCTATGTTATGTAGCTAGACAGTGGTAATGAGAGGGGCTTGTGATTGACAGTACCTGTAGATTGGGTCCATAAAGAATGGGGTGGGTCTTGCGTGCTGGATAGTGGAGTCTGCTTTTGGAGGCTCTGTCTCAATTCTGTCCTCTCCAATTATGTGGTTCTTCCGTGACTCCCCTGATTTTAGGCGTGTGCTCCGGCTCCGCCCACCCAAACTCAGGTCCAGTGGTTGGTCCTGGTTGGCCGAGAGTATATGAGGCACCTCCAGCTTTGAGGTGGCAAAGGTCTGCGCTAGGCACTCCTCTTTGCGCTTGGTAGTGAGGTCGAAGGGAGATTCAGCAGTACTGCCTTGTGGCTTCTTGCTTTCTTGCAATGGACTCTCTGGCTCTCCTTTGATGCCTCGAGGTCGAAGATGCTCCCTCTCATGGAAGGGGTAGACTGGGGGAGAGAAGGCAGGAAAGAAGGGGAGAGGAAACATGGCAGGGTATCCCAATGGGTCCCCTTTTTTATTGTGCAGCCCTGCAAGTCCTGTGGAGCCAAAGTATTTCTCCGCAATAGATGCAATGGCCTTGATGGAATCATTGACGGCTCCAGAAACAGCGGTATGCTCATCCGCAGTGGGAGAAAAAAGTCCTTGCGGTGGCACATCGGTTCCGTTTATGTTGCCAGCACTGCCATTGTTAGAGCTGCCACGGGCGGGGCTTTGCCCCATGGTAGGACTACTGGATCTCCTCTTTGGTCCTTTCCCATTTTCCCGATCCCTTTCTTGATCCCGGTCACTCTCAGCATCGCTGTCCAGTTCTGACCCGGAAGTACTCTCTAGCTCACTTCCACTTGGTGTGCTAACATCATCCAGGTCACTACTCTCTGAATGGTCACTTGTCTTGATGCCTTGTCTCGCCTTGGTGGCGGAGCCCTCTATTAGGTGCTCTGGCCCATTTTCTGTTCCTTCCCCATTGATCGAGTGCTTTCGGAGGCTCATCAGGAGGTCCTGGGACTCTTGCATCCCAGGCACAGGCGAGGATAATGGTGGACTCTTCTGGAAATCCAAGGCTGGTGGGCTTTTTATGGGAGTTGTGGCAGGGATGAGGGGTGGCCGATGGTACAGTCCAGATGGGAAGAGTCCTGGAAAACTGAAGGGGAATGCTGCAGGAGCTGCTGGAAACGTTAGTCCGCCATGGTGCCGATTTGGACCAAAATAATCTGCCAAACCACCGGAGCCTGGCCCCAGTCCTAGAGCGGACTTGTCCATTCCAGGAGTGCCAGGAAGAGCCATGCCAGGGCCAAAGAGCCCTCCTGCGGCAGCAGCAAAATGGTTTTTGCCTTCGCAGAAGCGGCGGTGTTTGTTGAGGGAAGAAGTGGTGCTAAACATCTGGCCACAGTCTTTGCACTTGATCTGAGTCCGACAGTCAGCATGCATGCGCTTGTGCCTGCACAGGTTTGAGAACTGGGTGTAGGACTTGTGGCATACCTCGCCTGGAGACAATCAAACACACAGCGTAAGGGCATGGGGGGGGATAGATAATTATGTAATGCCATACAAACACACCTACAGTAGTTATGCTTACAGAAAAGGTTGCAGGAGAGATAGGAATTGATAAGAATATTTTCTTGTTCACACACCCAGCGCAGAGTGATACTGGGAGACAATGACATATGGTGGCAAAGGGACACAGGCTGAGACTAAGAGACAGCACAATGGCTCTATTTTGGTCGTGAGAAGGAAACTGAGTTGAATGAATCCTATCCTGCAGGTCCGTTCCCATGGATTACCCTCACTGACCTGTCTCTTACACACGCAAACATATCTAAACTTCTTCAAAAGGTTCCTCATGATTGAAACAAATCCAACAATGTTTCTTATAAAACCTTTTTATCCCCGCTGATACACTCCTCGTGAACAACTGTCTCCATCACAAAACACTTGTCTTTTCACACTGAGTATTGTATATAACCAGCGCTTCAACTCACACACAATGACTCAAGTTTAATACAATAAAACTTTCATTTATATCTCAACACGCAACACCTCACATGAGAAACTAAGCCGTTAAACCATCACCATAACTCATAATTACATATCTCGTTACATTCCCAAATTTATAGGGAGGAAGACGGTGAGGTGTGTGTGAGTCACTGTGTGTGCGGTATTAAGTGTGAAGGTAAATTCTGCACTTAGCTGTGTTTATAGCTAAAAGGCCTCCTCAAGGCCTGGATCAAAAGACCAAGTGTAAATATTAGTGCAAAGGCAGAGGATGACACTGTGTGTGTGTGTGTGTGTGTGACCTTGTATGTGTGATCATGTCTTTCTTCCTGCTCATGTGTAACTCATACATACACACAGACACAGGATGAGCGGGTGTGAAGTTGAGAAAGGAGGGATATGAACTTGTGTGTTTTGTCAGGTGAACTAAATATTATACACACATTCTGGCATGCTGAACATCCAGCAGTGAAATTAGTACCAAGACCAGAAGTGTGTGTGTGTGTGTGTGTGTTTAAATCTTGGTGAGGACCAAATGTCCCACAAGGATAGGAGTACCTCAGAGTTTTGACCTTGTGGGGACATTTGTTATGTCCCATAGGAACATTTGTCAGGTCCCCGCACGGAAGACTGCCTTTTTCCCCCTTTTTTAAAGAAAAATACAAAAAGTACAGCTTTTATTTAAAAACCTAAAAGAGCCTAAATGTTTCCTTTTGGTTACTGAGATTAACCAAAAGGAAAGGGTTAGATTTAGCTGTAATAGGTGTAAGCGTATTAAATAGCTGCATTAATAATCATATCAGTGGAAGGTCCTCATAAGGACAGTAAGACAAGCTTGTGTGTGTGTGTGTGTGTGTGTGTGGACCACCCTGCTGAAACACAGTACTGTTTTCCAATCAGATTTGGACTTCACATTATAATCTCTGTAATATTCTGATATCAAGATTTATCTCAATCTGACATTCGTCATAAGCACGCATGCACAAACACACACACACACACTCACTCTTGCACGCACACACACTCACAACTGCACTGTGAGTAGTTCATGTACAGTTCACATGCAATTGAAGTGGATACGAACAAACAAAGCCCCCCACAGATACCGTTGTTGGCTGGGCTGCTGTGTGTGTATGTGTGTGTGTGTGTGTGTGTGTGTGTGTTTGTGGTCATTAGCTGTTGTTAGAGCCGCTCGTTTAAATGCTGATTGCTGTAAATGGTTGAACTACATGTGGTAGCTATTTGTCTGGAATGGCCAGCGTTCCCTTGTTACTGTGTGGCCGAGGGAGATGGCAACATCTCAGCGGCCGCACTGAGGTCAGCGTGTACGGGGTCAGGGCAACGGGGTCAAGGGACAGAGATCAAAGTTCATACATAGGTTACAGGGTCAAAGTTCATTTGGGTATTGGGCAGAGCATGAGGTGGTGATATAAAATTATAGTAGTCGAGAACGGAGGAAATCTTTCCTTTTATGGTACGTTTATTATTCCAGATGCACAGCAGAAAGTAAAGACTGAGTGACGTTTTACAAGGACAGGAACTGACTACAGTAAAGAGAAATTATCCACAGAATCACTCTGACTCAGTGTGTTTACAGCAGATGTGTGTGTGTGTGTGTGTGTGTGTAGCAGATCGTTCCACATCTGCTCCATGTTATATGCAGTCATTAATTACTTTATTTCTTTGCTAATTAAGTTCCATACTTTACTAATGAGAAAAAATATAATATACATCGATAAATGTATTAAATAGAAGTAAAATTTGGTGTGAAGGATTGTGACACACTCCGTTCTGTAAGTAGTCATGCTCAGAGCTTCTGGAGTCAAAGGTCATGTGTCATAAAGTAAAGGTCATGTTTAGGCTTCCAATCAGAGTCAGGCTTAAAACCTGTGTCAAATTTAGAATCAGTTCTACTAGCACTATGTGTAACATGTTACCGTTACACACAGATCGATCGAGTGAGTGTGTGTGAGTGTAAGTGTGTATGTGTGTGTGTCAGACTTACATATGAAGGGGGTGAGAGACTTACACATGAAGGGCTTGACGGACGAGTGGATGTGTTTGTGCTGCTTGAGGCCGGACGACGTGGCGAAGGTTTTGCCGCAGTCGGGGCAGGCGTGTGCCCGTGCACCAACGTGCTGCGAGCGGATGTGCCTCTGCAAGTTACTTGGGTCTGTAAACACCTGCTGGGTGAGAGGGACGCACGCACACACACATACGCACACACACACACACAAATACACACAATATCACAATGCCATTCATGCACACGGAAATACACACATGTCTGCGCACAATGACACCGGCGTTCACATGTGATGACAGAGGGATTCACACACATGGAAAGACACAAGGAGACACAAACACACACATGTTCACACACAATACACACTCCATCGGATAATGGAGGAATTCTTGTGTATGAATGACAGGAAGGACATACAGAAACATAAACATACACATATATAGACATGGGTACAATCTGGATAACATGAGTGTTCAGAAAAACTGCGAGCACACATACAAACACACACACACACACACACACACACACACTCCAAAGAGCACACACATAGATATACATGTGTGAGAAAGGTGAAAGGTAAAGGAAGTGTCTAACAAAGCACCAGATTGTGATTCAGGTTCATTTCCGATTTTATTTTATTTTCAGTTTTCACTCAACTCCACGACGTCGTGGCTGGGTAGAATAGTGAGGAAATGGATTTAAGCACTGATTGACTATATGACTAAAAATTTAAATCATCAATTAAATTGAAAAAGACTTATTTGTGATGTCATGAATCTCCACAAAACATTTTGTGGAAAACTAACACTGCTGAGAATATCATGCATAGAGCGAAGCACGGTGGTGGTAGCACCACAGTGTGGGAACGATTTTAATCAGCAGGGATGAAACACGGTCCAGTCTGCAAGAGACTTGAGACTGAGGTGGAGATTCACATTCCAACAGCAAAAGCTACACTGGAGTGGTTTAAAACCAAGAGCCCAAATGTGTTAACTTTTGTGGCACAATAAAATTATTATTTTGCATTTTCAAATGTTAGACATTTTATGTAAATAATACGATAAAAAAACAATTAAATCCATTTCAGTTAAAAATGTGGAAAAATTCAAGGGGAGGGGGTGAATATTTGAAAGGCACTGTACATAAAGTCTGGACTAATCTTGTATTTTTTAATATAATTTCAAGTACGAGGAGGAATGTATACTTTCAATATTTCTCCTTTTATAAACCAAAAAAATCAGCTGATGTGCTTAACCACATGCAATATGAAAAGTCTAATGAGTAACCTGTACAGATCTACCTTCAGAAAACTGCTACAAAACTTTTTACACTGTAAGTTAAGTGTTTTTGTGTAGCAGGTGGAGGTTTGGCCAAGGTGCCCTGACCTCCGCTAGGTATATAATTATCTAACAATCCCTTGCCATCTATTTACAGGCAGCTGGAAAATCAGGACGCTGAAAGAGGACGATTGTTTACATTTAGAGGACGAGCTGAAAATACTAAGAAATACGTAACTCGTACTTTCCAACCTTAGTCTAGAAAAAAAGTCACATCGATTCAACATGGCTGCTCACAGCATTAACCATAAACAAAGTGGCACCTCTTACTTTTAAATGAGTTATGCTGTATATACTAGTATTTGCTCTGGATATGATTATTCATAGGCAACAGGTCAGACCTTAAACAAACTCTCACACAGAACACACTCCACAACAGCACACACACTCCGCCGATGCCTCGACTCTACCTTGGAGCAGTTTTCACATTCATAGTGCTTGCCGCTGTCATGTGACATCTGGTGGCGAATCAGGTTGGACTTCCAGTTGAAGGCCTTCGGGCACTGGTCACATTTGTACTCCCTCTCTTCCGAGTGGGAGAGAGAGTGTGCCTCCAGACTGGAGAGAGAGAGAGAGAGAGAGAGAAAGAGAGAGAGGGAGAGAGAGGGGGAGAGAGAGAGAGAGAGAGAGGGAGAGAGAGAGAGAGAGTGAGCGAGAGAGAGAGAGGGAGAGAGAGGGAGAGAGCGAGAGAGAGAGCAGGTGTATTTGGGGTTAAGAAATAAACTTTATCAACAATAAATCTACGAAAATATGAAAAAAAAGTGTTATAACACGTCTCACTTTTACAAGGTGCTTTCTTTTTCTGAGAGTCTGCATATCGCTCTTAAGTAAGTAAAAGGACTGAAAGTAACAGGGTTATGTGATTTACATACATTTTTAATGTAATTTTTTCAAGAAATTATTTACTTTCAGTCTATAATTTGTTGTACTCTCAAAGTGATGTCATCAGTTAGTCATCATTCACATTATCAGTGAAAATGAAAGAAAAAAAAAACAATGAGCGAGAGCCTCATTTTCTTCTTCCCATGATCTTCAGGAAATTCAGATGATGCAGCTTCCTGTTGAACATTTGACTTGGAATATTTCGAATGTTTCATAGGGGTGAATGTGTTCAGGTAACAGGATGAGTGAATGTTTTAGGATATAAATAAACCTATAATGGGTGACTCATGGAAGAGAAGTTTCAAGCATGAGATATTCAATAGATTCACACATTAACGCAAAAAATAATATGTAAAAATAATATGTATTCTGAAGCGTGTTAAAGACAGGGTTTATAAAAGTTCCTGTTTCATGCACAAAGGCTGTTGTTTAAAATGTCTTGTAGTTCTACTTTACATACACGGTTGCAAATTAATATCTGTGGCACACAATGGCACTCAAATCACTCGTGTGTGTGTGTGTGTGTGTGCGTGCGTGTGTGTGTGTTCTCACCTCTGACTATCCGGAAACACTCTCTGGCATTCTTTACACTCGTCGGTGGCACTCGCGATGGCCTGCTCGGGCAGCGTGAAGCCGGACGAGGGCCGGTTGGAACACGAGTTGTTCTGATGCTCCAGCAGCTCTGAGCCTGATGGGAAAAGCTGCTCGCAGTCCTCACAGCGGAACTGACGCTCCTCTGAACACGGAACATGGCACACGGGGGGTCAGTGTGTGTAGAGTTAGCGCTTTATGAGGAACAAACGTCCTTGTGATCTTGGAAATTTAGAAGCTCTCCATAAAAACGTACATGATCATGAGAAGTTTATTTAAAAAAAATAAATAAATGAAAAAAATAAAAATAAATTTCCTTTTGTGTATAAAGGTTATGGTTAAGTATATGTATTATCTCCTAAAGGGTGTGTGTGTGTGTGTGTGTGTGTGTGTGTGTGATGCTACCGTGTATATCTGGAGCCATGGCTTCACATGAAAACTCTTCAGCCTTCATGAACAGTACGAGTTCTTCACCCGGAGAAACTTTGCGCACCACACGGTAGAATATCTATAAACATGCGTGCCCGCACACACACACACACACACACACACACACACACACACACACACACACACAAAGAGAATGAAAGAAAGGAAGAAATTTAAAACTAATCCTTGAAAATTGTATAGTTAAGAGAATGAGAGAGAGAGAGAGAGAGAGAGAGAGAGAGAGAGAGAGAGAAAACAACAAAATACACAAAATGCCCTTACACACAAACACACTGGATAACCACACACACACACACACACACACACACACACACACACACACTTCCCTTGGCAGCACAAAAGGAATTGCGAGAAACAATCAAGGATGGTGTTATTTTTGGCAAGCTTTAAAGGGTCTGTACTATTCACTTCCTGCACTGCTTGTCGGTGACATTTCAACATTCTTATTAGAGATGTCACACACACACACACACACACACACACACACATGCACACACATGCACAGACACACATGCACAGACAGACAGACACACACACACACACACACACACAGGATAAAATTATAAAGGTGTCATGGCTTCTTGTAAACTGAGTGATCTGAGGAACATTACCCAGGGACATGCCGGAGGACTGACCCCTGTGTATGTGTGTGTGTGTGTGTGTGTGTGTGTGTGTGTGTGTGTGTGTGTGTGTGTGTGTTTCAAGATGGAGCAAAAAAAATGCTTCTCTATTGTTTTATAGGAGAATACAGGGAACTTACAGAACGCTTGCAACAGCATGAGAATGACCGAGCCACTCAACGGCCCCCCCAACACACACACACACACACACACACACACACACACACACACACACACATGCACAGACACACACAAAAGCCAAAAGGTCACAATAATATTGTGAATATGAGACAATGGTTCATGTGAAATAGGCGGCTCGGTGTGACTGATCTGCAGCTCATATTAAACGGTTATCAGTTGATGTTTAGTGTTCGAGAAAACTTTATTTAAAACAGAAATATTAACTAAACAATAAATGAATCATCAGAATAAAATAAAATCATTACACCTAATTTACCTAATCTGTTTAAACTGTTGTGTTCTCTCTACGTTCTCTCTGTGTTCTCTTTCTGAGCTCTCTCTCTGTCATCTCTCTGTCATCTCTGTGTTCTCTCCATATCATCTCTGTGTTCTCTCTCCGTCATCTCTGTGTTCTCTCTGTGTTCTCTCTGTATCGTCTATGTGTTCTCTGTGCTCTCTCTGTGTTCTCCCCGTCATCTCTGTGTTCTCTCCATATCGTCTCTGTGCTCTCTCTGTGTTCTCTCTCCGTCGTCTCTGTGTTCTCTCTCTGAGCTCTCTCTCTCTGTCATCTCTGTGTTTGTTCTCTTTCTGTCAACTCTGTGTTCTCTCCATATCGTCTCTGTGTTCTCTCTCCGTCATTTCTGTGTTCTCTCTGTATCGTCTCTGTGTTCTCTATGTGTTCTCTCTGTGTTCTCTCTCAATGTGTTCTGTCAACTCTGTGTTCTCTCCATATCATCTCTGTGCTCTCTCTGTTCTCTCTCTGTGTCATCCCTGTGTTCCCTCTATGTCCTCTCTCTGTGTTCTCACTGTGTCATCCATGTGTTCTCTCTGTTTTCTCTCTGTGCTCAATCTGTGTCATCTTTGGGTCTTCTCTGCATTCGCTCTGTGTTCTGTGTAATCTCTGTGTTCTCCCAAACAAATATCAAATACATAGAAAGTCATGCACTTGGCACTAAATCGACTGCTGCTTATGATGATTACTTCTAGTATGCTAACAAAGTTTATTTGAGTGTGTGTGAGTAACATTGTGTGTGTGTGTGTGTGTGTGTTTGCAGTATTACATCCACTGATAAGACAAAGCTCTAAACTCATCATTGTAGTGCCTTAGAATAACACACTGATAAGCATAAAAGTGTTTGAGTTCACACACATGCTCATGACACACACTCCAAAATCCTTGACCTTTATGAGTCATGGAGTGACAAAGTTCATTTCAGTGTTTATTACCATCACCTCATTGCTCCTGAATGATTAGGTGAGTAAATACACTAACACACACTATTATATACAGACTGACAACTCAGTACACACACACACACACACACACAACCTTGACATTGAGGAGCAAGCAACCAGAGAGTGTAACACTCCCCTTCTCCCTCTCTTGCATTCTTTCCCTAATGAGAGGTCATTTCTTAGGCAGGTAACACCACACTCACCCCTTCCTGCTGAAACACTCACACACACACACACACACACACACACACACACACACACACAGAGCTCTGCTCCATTGTGTAAGTGTGTATGAGAAGCGGATGTTACTCTGCCGATGTTCTGATAAACACAACCATTAGCTCTTCATTCAGCACTGCACAAATGAACAACACTTCACTCATGTTGGCCAACGCCCATGACCCACACACACACACACACACACACACACACACACACACACACACAAACCCCTGATAAGATTGTGCAACCTTTTAAAGCCTTATCTTTGATTTCAGAGTTGACCCAAATGTTCTTAATAATTAATCAGAAACGATCAGCAGTTTTTCAGCACGTGGATCTGATTAACTGCTGTTAATTAATTTTCGTCCAAAGTCCACAAAAAAAAAAAAAACAACATAATACCAAAACATAATAAAAAAAACATAATTCATTTAGGCTAATGCAACAATAATAACAATATACACATATGAAATATAAATGTGTGAAAGTGCTGTTAAATTCTCAAATCTGATTCGTCAGAACTTCATAACTCGGAAGTGGGAAGTCAGAACTCGGAATTACGTAATTGTTACTGCGGTAAAAGTAACACGTCTTCACATCACGCCACTCTGTCATTGATTATTTTCCGATAACAGCATGTCTCCAAGTGTTTTATTCCTTACACTGCGATAGTAGGAAGCTATGTAAATGAATATTCCTTATTGTTGTATATGATTATCTAGAATCTGGCAAGATTTTTGCTCTAGTAACATGTAAAAATCTACATGAACAAATGCACCTTGAATTCATAGCAGGTTAAAGAATAACTCCATTGTCCATAAACAAAGAGGATTAATCAGAGCAGGAGGTTGGAGTTTCTCAAAAGCTTCAAAGCATTGCTCGCTCGACCGTCTCCTAATGATCTTTGTGCCGCGCCACTTTCGGGAAAGATTCCTGAAGAGATACGATCCAAAGAGGCATTTTTGGAAATCTTTTATGCATTCTATCAGTCTGCGAGCTGCTACTGAATAGAACGAGTGTTCTTACTATATCTCTCCTTTCCTGTCTCGTTCTTTCACTCTTTCTCTCACTTCTTAAAACATGGGGGTGGCCGGAAGCCGTAAAGACTCACTGTGGGCGTGTGTTATGACAAAACATCATCGCCGTGATTCGAGCTCAACGACCTGAAGAGCTGTTTATCTATCTTCTGTCTTATTCTGTCTAACTCTCTCTGTCTCACATGAGGAACTGACGAGGAGAAGAAACTGAAGCTGGAATATTCTCGTACAGTTACTCGCAGAATCTCCTGACAAATCTGTCTCATGACATCATCATTGTCATTTAGTGTTATTGGTGTTATCTATTTTAAAATTTTGAAATCGCAAAATGATAAGTGCTTCCAGGGTCAAAGTTCAGAAGAATGAATGTCTGCTTCACTTCTTCTTGTCAGTAATTAATTAAGACGTGTCATTGCAGTTACACCTTTCAATCTTCCGCTTAAATAAAGAATTTAACAGAATCATTTAGCGATGTCGGTGTGATTAATGACGTGTTTTGAGATGTTCTGGACGCCATCTTGGAAAATAGATCTTAAATGGAAATTTCTCACTGGCGTTACTGTGACCGGCGTAACAGCCTGTGCTTATGATACGGCTGATTTTACAAAGTTATGGCACCACATTAAAGATGAAGAATATCAGTTATTCTTTCATAAATTTCATTACAGTCACTGTTTCCAAATAGAATTTGAAAAAATCTGAATATGGTCAGAAAGTCAGCGTCTTTTGAATTTTGAATTATGGTTAAAATGATAGATTTACAGCCCAGGTGTTCGGGTAAGTCTTGGCTAAACTCAGGACTGTACAGGGAATTGGCCTGGAATGGTGAGTTATTTCAAAATATAATCCAGGTCTCATATTTAACTTATAAGTTTTCTTCTTAAAAATGAACTCTGAAATGAATTGGGTGAAAACTTTAAACTGCTGTAGGAGAGCAGGTACTGAGTTGTTTCAGTTCAGAGAAAGAATACCAGCGCCAATGCTTTATCTTTCAGATATAAAAAAGAAGAATTGCAGAAGATTTTTTTTTTCTTTGAATTTGACCCTGATTTAATCCTCGGCGCTCTTTGTAATAATGATATTTAATAATGTCTTTTTCTAGTGATATACTATTCATTTCACGTTTCATAATTACAGTAAACAATAATATCCTTATGCCCAGGCTCGAGCTTCCTCACAGCTTGTCTCGGATAAATAAATAAAAATGAAACTCCGGAAAAGGGATTCAAATGGCAGAAAGTTCTCTGGCCAGATCTTCTGTTTGATTCAGATTTCAAATGTGTTCAGTGTTACTGAAGATCAGTAGGTGTGAGAGTGTGAGAGTGTGAGAGTGTGACGGTTTGGATTACCTTCAGGGTTAAAGTTTACGGTTACTGCTTATCATTTTGACGTAAGCTTAAAAGGATAGATTTACAACTTCATATAGGATCGTTTCAGTGGATTCAAAACAAACCACAGGTAAAAAAGGTAACATCATAAATTTAGCATTAATGTTTTTTTCTCAGTCGTCTCTCTCTCTCTCTCTCTCTCTCTCTCTCTCGCTCTCTCTCTCTCTCTCTCTCTCCTCCAGGTGGGCAATAATCTTTGCCATCTTTCATTCTTCACATTTCTTCAGTGTGTTAAACTAAAAAGAGCCACACGCCAGGCTGAATGTGTATGTGTGTGTGTGTGTGTGTGTGTGTGTGTGTGAAAGTGTGTGTGTGTGTGTGAGTGTGAGTGT
>NC_069723.1:1004107-1014107 GCF_027358585.1 Pangasianodon hypophthalmus
CTGAGAGTCTTTATGATTTCCCTGCGTCGGGAGCGCGCATCAGTCAGGCGGAGGCGCGCAGGCGCACAGACGCAATTCCTCCTCACATTAAAGCCTCAAAACCACCAGAGATTTTTTTTTTTTTCAATAAAAGTGAACTCAATCCGAGTTTATTATGAATTGATTCGAGCGGCACCCGCGATAATAAGAAGAGTGTTCTGTTTGTACAATCGATTACTCAGGGCTTTATTTGCGCTAAACTGCCGCTGGATGGAAACGGGAATGAGACTGTAGTGCGGGCCGTGCGGTGCACATCACGCAAGTCCATTCGCACGTGACGTAAAATGGAAATGTTTTGCACGTGCACGCAGAAGTCTTCGTCCCTTTTGGTTTATTTGGAGCTGGTGCCCTTTCTCTCTCTTTCTCTCTCTCTCTCTCTCTCTCTCTGTGTCTCCTCGACTCCCCTGAGCTGCGTTTAATGGAAACACTGTGTTCGAGGCGCATTCCAGCATATCCTAACAGGGGAAAGGGGAGTTGGGGTCTGCAAGAGAGACAGACAGACAGAGAGAGAGAGAGAGAGAGAGAGAGAGAGAGAATAAAACAAGAATCTATAAAACACCCGAATCTACATGAACTCTAGCTGGAGGCGCGACCCGAAAAGCTGCCCTGAATGAGCTCCTGCAGCCTCCAGCTCCTGCTCAGGACCCCGAGGCTTCCAGCTCAGTCCTTCTCACAGAGTGCATCATTCAAGGTGTCCTTCCATTTCTGCTTCTTTCATGCCATGTGCACTTCCTCCTGGAGAAAGAAGCAGTGCGCAGTTTGCTGTAAAACAGCATTCAGGCGCGCGCCATGCAGTAGGAGAGTGCTGGGAATGATGCGTGTGCGTTCTGCGTGATTGTTATCCATGTTTATGTGCATAACGCACATTCTTTTCAGTTAAGTCGCACCATCATGGAGCACTGAATAAATTCACGCTTCATTTAATGAGATGCATTTCAGTGCAGAATAAAACACCACTGCACCATTACGCAAATGAAAATAATAAATAGATATTTTTTTTCTTGTGATTACTCCATTACTCCATTTCTGCAGGCTACAAGTGTTCATGTCCTGAGGTCTTGCACATGTGTGTGTGGCCATAAAAGAAATAAAATGAAATAAAATAAGAAGACTAAAGTCCTCCTTTGGCGCATTTATTACTATTAAACTAGACGAGAGGAAATGAAAGTGGAAAAATGTAAATAACTTTTTTTTCCCTTCCCCTAGACTGTGGAAGTGTGCCTGCAGAGTGCGTGTTAATCTGTAGCTCGGTAATCTGGTCCGGAGAGAGAGAGAGAGAGAGAGAGAGAGAGGGAGAGAGAGAGGGAGAGAGAGAGAGAGAGAGGCCCTGCTTTCCCGCTGCTGCCCCCCGCGCAGTAAATTACAGCTTTATGCGCGCTCCCGCTCCTTCACTGCGCGCCCCCGCCACCAGCTGCGTTTATCCTCTCACCCCAAACGAAATATCCTACAAATCGACTCATTGTAAATTATAGAAACTAATAAAGTTCCAAAGAAAAAATATACTAAAATGACTACAAACAAACTAACTTGACAAAACATCCTAAACACTGTCTCGTGCTAACAAAGTTATATAAACTAAAAGTTTTGACAAAATAGTCTATATACTGCCTTGTGTTCAGTTATAAAACTAATAAAGTTCCAAAAGGAAAAAATGACTAAAGATGACTCATAAACTAAAAAAAAAATCCAAAAAAATCACAATATCCTACACATGGGCCAAGTTATATAAACTAAACATTAAAAAAAGAAACAACAACAAAGGTGACAAAATGTTCAACAAACTGGCTCATGTTAAGTTATATTAACTAATAAATTTCAAAGGAAAATAGACAAAATATCCTACAAATCAGCTTAAATAAAAATCTAATTATATAATTATATGTATATATTGGCTTATATATTGGATTATGCTTATAAACTTAAAAAATAACAAATTTATCGAAATAAAACAAGTATAAGTAAAACAAACAAAAAAACAAAAAAATCTTAAAGTAATCCTGCAGATTGTCTTGTGCTAACAAAGGTATAAAAACTTATAATTTATAACAAAGGTACAAAAAAGGGACAAAATATCCTGCATAGTGGCTGATGCAATCTAAAAAAAACTAAAGAAAAAAGAACAAAAAAACATATATAATTGATTAACTATCTTACAAATTGGCTTCATTAAACTAAATAAAAAACCCAGCCAAACTCCAGCAGCTGTTACTGTTATAGCTGTACAGGGCATGTAGAGTTAACGCCATACTGCGTTATAGTTCAGATTTTGGTACAAATTGCAATCATCTTGTGAGATACGCAGTGTTTTTCATTATCTTTCTGTCCATTTTAGAGTAATAGAGAAAGGAAGAGAGACGGATAGAGGTACAGAACCGAAAAAACATTCACTGGTGCTTAGTGAACGAACGAAATCTCCAAATTCAGTTAAATATAGGAGAATATTTTTTGAGTAAATGATAAATTAACGAGGACACAATCCAGTCTTTTCATATAGGCCTATATTTAAACGCATGTAAGACCTACGCCGTACTATCGCTATGCTGAAATTGTAGTACGACACCAAGATGATGTCACAGCTTCCTATTTTATAAGAACTCACTTAAAACTTTATGTTTAGGTTCCTGATTAAGGGCCATAGCTCTTATTTATGACTATTTATATCTGTACATCATGTTATTCTCTATAGTTGATCCAAGTACTTTATTAGGAAGTTCAGCGTTTGTGAAACATACACAGAGTCACTTTATGGGTGTTGTGATTTATGTTTTTTTTGAAAGGCAGTGAAAGAGTGAAAGAGAGAGATTGTGCGTGCCGTCCACTGTGACGTTAATTGCTTTGACAGCGGGAGCGCTGCGATGTGACTCGTGCACTCTGAATGAAACACGGAGCAGCAGCTCTCCGGCACAATGAGCCATTCAACCCCAGACAAGACTGCTGAAGGGGTGGAGGGGGCGGTGGAGGTGTGCTTACAAAAACATAGGTGCTAGAAAGTCTTCACACTGGCTTAAAAAGTCTGTCCTGGATCTGCGTCACACATCGTACATCACTATATTAAATATTCTTAAAGATCCAGGCAGGTCCGAGCCACACATCACATCCTGAGGTAGATTATTTTGTACCTAAGAACTTGTGATGCGATCATAACGACTGTCCTGTGCTCATCTCAGGACTCTTCTTCACAATCTGCTCATACTGAGTATCCTCTACACACTCTTAGTACTGTCTGACCTCATAGTATCCACTTGTAGAAGAGGAATGATTTATAATCCCACTATCTGATGTCACCCTAAAGAAGATCGATTCCCTTCTGAGTCTGGTTCTTCTCAACGATCCGTCCTCTGGCTTGCTCATTAGGAATCTAAATCTGCATCTGGATTTCTGTACAGCTTTATGGAGACAATATCTATTGTTAAAAGCGTTACACAAATGCACTAAAAATTAAAAATGGAATTGAAACGTGCTTAAAATAAGCCAGTAACTCTGCCAGTAGGTCTGTAATACCAGTAACAGACCTGTAGGTACCAGTACCAATAACTGACATTCTGTCCAAAAACCATTTCCAGTTTCTTATTTGATTGATCAGTTACACAATTTCTATGCTTTGGCAGTATCAGACCTTATTTATCTACCTGGATATGAACAAATTTCTTTGTAAATCTTCGTAAATTCACATTTACACAAAATATATGATATTCCTGCAACTCCGGTTAGGTCGGAAAAATGTTCGAATCCTACGAGAACTCCTGATTTTGGGAATTTATGTGTAAGGAGACTCACTAATGTGAACCTCGATTGATCGACTTTGAATCGTATGATTGGTGATGAGTTACTGCGATTTTTAAATCACTTTTTATTTACGAATTTTGTGGAAAAACTCAGTCGTTTCATGTTGATGCCTTGAAAAAAGCAATCGAAAAACAAATCTATAAATGAACCCAAATAAGACTAGCTATTTTATCAGGACAAAAGAAATGGTGGTGTATAAAAGGAGGAGGAGTTAGTGTGTGTCTATGGTAGCTGACTCGCTGCAGTGGCTGAGCTGTATTACTGGAAGATTTTTCACGTTTTCAGCTTTCTGTGAGCTTTGCCTTTTATAGAGTTTAGTGGGCGTGACTAAATGTAAATCAGCTGTGCTCTGAATGAGCTTGGTAGGTAGATTTATGGCTGATTGTCATTTATTAACATATAAACATGAGTACCAAGCAAATCAGTGCGAATGAAACGTTTGTAAAGCTGAAGTTTGATCTGTGAAAGCGTTCACACACAGAACATCACTAAAGCACTGATAAATGAAGCTCATTGCCCTTTTATATAGTCATATGAATTGACAGTGGTCTGAATAGCATGGCATTAAAGGTTACTGAAAGCCTGACGAGCAGCAGGGCCGAGGAATGTACCACCAGCAGGGGCGGGGGTGTGGGGGGGTCTGCATGGCGGGCGACGTTACAGCCAGCGATAACGGTATACTTCCCTTGCGGACGACTCACACACAGGCCACACTGTGTGTAGGGCCGCGGGGTGCGATAAAACCCCGCGCCGGTGTCAGAGGTAACATTTTGAAAGCATAAATTAGGCGAACCGGAGAGGAAAAGGAGGGGAGAGCGTCTCCAAAAACGCCACGGGACACGCTGGAAACTTCAACAAGTCATCTCTACCCACAGAGCGTCTGCTTTTACCTTTCACTAACTCTCCTCCTGTGTGTGTGTGTGTGTGTGTGTGTGTGTGTGTGAGGGGGATGGGGTGGTAATTAGACCATGTTGTTGGACCCTGTAGTGAGAGCAAATTGCTTCTTAAACATCCATTGATATCATCTTTAAAATGGCATTTTTGTGCCACAGGAAAGACTTTAGATCCAAAGTGGTGTTGATCTAAAACAAGCCCATTTTCGTTCACACATAACTTTTCTTGCAATTGGAATCCCGACCCCTTTAAAGTAGCCTCATTACATCCAGAGCTTGACCCCTCCTCTTCTCTTCTCTCCTCTCCATCCGGTGACTCTTTCAGACCGCTTAATGAAATTCCTCTGGAGCAGCACGAGTCATTAGAGCGCTCGCTATGTGTTTAATAATCATGCGTACACAAAAGTAGGGGGTGCTATAAAGTGTTTAGGGGGCGGGGGCAAGTCCCAGACACGTGGAGCAGACGTTATTAGTGCAGCTTAATGTGGTGTCAAAAAAACAGAAAACAATATAATATATATATATATATATATATATATATATATATATATATATATATATATATATATATATATATACACACATACACAAATATATTAAAAGAGGAAATAAAGGAAAATGTCAAATATCATTAACTAATTATATAACAAATACATAACAAATGAACAATTATAAATATAATCATATTCCTGAATAAAAGTTACTATTTGAATTGTAAACGATTTTGTTGAATAAATAGTGATATTTCTACAGAATATATGCAGTTAATTTTTTATTTAGGAAAAGAAAATTGTAAAATGAAACGTAAAGATTTGCTCCGTCACTTGGTTCTTATTTCTGGAACTGCCATAAGATCAAGACAACGATGTCTAAATACAGATTTTCTAAAAAGTAATTGAATTCCCAATATTTTATTCGATGTCTGGATGGTAATCTAGCTATTTATCTGTCCTACTATGTTCTTTTCTTCTTTCTGTTCACACAAACACAGAGCGTCTGCTACAAGAAAACAAAATGTGGGGAAAAAAAAAAAATTGAAAACAGAATTTTAATTCAAGCAGGATTATAGATGATCTAAATCAAAGCCCATTACTGCCACGACGTGCTTTGATATTTCTTTTCTCAGACGCAATAATGACGCCGAGTCGTAAATCTATTCACCAATTTCCTCTATACAGTGGGCGTTGTTCTTTGATTCCATTTTTTGGCATGAGTGGTTTTTAACGGAGATCTTTTTCCCCCCTCGAGCTACGTTTACTGAGTTTATCTCAAGAGCTTTTAAGAAAGGGAAATGGACACCCGAGTGTAATTGCAAACAGCACTAACCGAACGCAGCGTTTCAAAGGCGGACAAGAAAGAAGACAAACTAATTAAGCTGCTGCACAGAGTCCGGACCGCTCCTATTTAGTGCTTCGCTGCTTTTCACCAGCTTCAAAGGGGTCCAAAGTTAGGATGGTTTATATTTAACTGGCTTTAACAAGGCGCAGGGGGAGCTGCGTCATGTCTGCAGCGTGGTCTCCTCACACACACACACACACACATGCGCGTTCATCCAAGCATCTACGCAAACACAGAATACGTCCTTCCTAAATAAGTTATTCACTAAGTGTGTGTTCATTCATTATTTTGTTAAATCCTCAAATCTAATTGGTCAGAAGTTTGATTAATTTTCTAAAACAGCAGCTCTGACAGTGTTACAGCACTCGTTCCAATATATCATCGTTTCTATAGTAACCACATATATAACAGATGCTTATTAAACGTTTAGCTAATGTTTATGGAAGGAGTCTCCAGTATCAGCACTTTGTAAAAAAACTGTAGGTTTTCCACCATGGTAAAGTCTTCAGACGACGACAGACGAAGTTTGCACTTTTTTCCACTTTTATTCATCACATGACTGTGTTTTTTTTTTTTTTTATAATAACTTCAAGAGAGAGAAAGAAAGAGAAGCCGATGAAGGAGCGACTGTTTACTTAACAAACGTGTTTCATGGACGTTCCACGACGTTAAATGTACCTACAAACGGATAAAAAGTATGCTGTTGTTATTAGATCTTCAAGTTATTGTTGTTATTATTATCTTCAAGTTGTGTTGCGCCACACCACAGCACTCATCGTTGATTAGTTTCCTGCAACAACGCAACACTGTGTGCCATACAAAGCGTACTAGTGTAGTGTCTATGTGTACGCTTTGTGTATCATTGCTACTTTGGACCTTTTCTGTTTTTTTCCACACCTAAGATATGTGTATTTTTAGATATTAATGTGTGTGTGTGTGTGTGTGTGTGTGTGTGTGAGCTGGGAGTTGATTGACTTGTCAGACATGGACGTCAATAGTGCAGGTTTATTCAATTCCAGCCCAATCATGGAGGTGTCACGGCGTTTTGGGCCGCAGCTCCGGCTCTGCCCATGATAAATCTGCTTTTATGAGTCTCACTTATAGCTTTTATGGCCCAGTGTTAGAGAGGCTAATTTAGAGATCAATCACGTGTGTGTGTGTGTGAGTGTGTGTGTGTGTGTGTGTGTGTGTGTGTGTGTGAGACCAGGCGAGAGAGAAGCGAAGAGCAGCTCTCCATCCGCACTCACAGGTAAAGGTGGATCGATGCGTATCAGGAGGTTGGGTTGATTTAATGCTACTGGACTATGACCAGATTGTCTTTCCATCTCTCTCTTTCCATCATCCCCCCCCCCCTCTCTCTTTCTCTCTATACCTCTCTTTCCATACATCTATATCACTCCAATATTTCACCTCTCCTGCTCTCAATTCCTCTATCCATCTGTCTGTGCATTCCCATTTCTCAGAAGGTTTCCTCTCTCCTCTCCTCTCCTCTCGTCGTCTTTTAAGAAAGAAACTGACTCTAGAAATCTGTCATCTGATGCTAATTTCTCAGGGCTCCCAGAGTGTGTTTTAGTTTTCACACAATCTCTCTCACACACACACACACACACACACACACACACACACAGTGCGTGACCTCTGTCTGAGATGGTAGTTTCCTTAAACCTCTCAGTAGAAAGAGTGTGAAACGAAATCTATGAGTGGCGTGAAAGACAGGAAACGACTACTGATTATGCACACACATTAACACACACACATTCATTAACATGTTCTATAACATGTTCTATACATTAACACACACACATTCATTAACATGTTCTATACATTTACACACACGCATTTATTAACATGTTCTATAACGTTCTATATATTTACACACACATTCCTTAACATGTTCTATAACATGTTCTATATATTTACACACACATTTATTAACATGTTCTATAAAATACCATCCCTTCATCCATTCTCTGTCCTACACAGGGTCACGGGGTAGCTGGAGTCTATCCCAGGGGACTCGGGGCACAAGGCAGGGGACACACTGGACGGGTTGCCAACACATTGCACAATCACACTCCCATTCACACACTACGGACAATTTGGAAATCAGCCTACAGTGCATGCGTTTGGACTGGGGGAGGAAACCGGAGTACCCAGAAGAAACCCCTGAAGCACAGGGAGAGCATGCAGGGCGGAGGTGGGATTCGAACCCCCAACCCCGGAGGTGTGAGGCAACACTAAGCTACCGCGCAACTCTCTATAAATTATATTTGTGATAATTTTGATAATAAAACTGCTCTTAGACTTCCTTGTGAATTTCAAGGTAGAGGAATTTCTTTACTTAATACAAGGAAACTTCTTCTCATTATTATCAGTAGTAGTAGTAGTAGTAGTTTTATTAGGGGGCCAAGCACCAAAATAGTGTGAATGTGTAGACACTGTATTGTAATTGTATGTTGTCTTGTTCTTCTTCTTATTATTATTATCCTTCCATATGGGGGTCTATGGCAGTCCATAAAACTTTCTGTACGCATTTAATGCAATTTGGTGAAAATATCAAGTGGAGGAACTACAAAATCTTCCTACAATATAAGTAACTAAAACATTTTCAGTATCTGTAATAGCGAGTGTGAGGCTGACTTGAGTGTGCACAGCAGTATCTGTGAGGATAGTCAGTAAGAATTGTGCGCACAAAGGCATTCGCATGTGTGTGAGAGAGAGAAAGAGCAGTTCACTTCTGCGAGCACTGAGACACACTCAACTACCTTCCCCTTTGCAGTAACATCGTAAACATGAGATTCAACAAAAGGAGGAGGTCATAGCGTAAATAAAATGTTCTAAGATGCACCTTATTGATTAATGCTGAAGGTTACTCATTTTGGTAGTTTTGGATCGGAATTGGGATCAGTGAGGACCAAAAAACTTTATTCGTATTCCTACTCAGGCTGATAAAAACGGTATTGGTCCTTATTATTATTATTATTATTGTTGTTGTTGTTGTTGTTGTTAGTAGTAATAGTAGTAATTTATTTTGTTGTTTAAAAATGATTATTATTATAAAAAAAAGAAAAAGAAAACCATAAGCCGCCTAAAACAGACATTTATGGACCAGGCACAGGCTCGGCTCATGTTTATGATGCAATGCTGGACCTTTGTTGCGGGTTTATGATGTAAATCGTGTCGAGACTGGACTCTATTAGAGCAGGTGAGCGGCTCGTGTTTATGATGTTGTTGTGTTTGACAGTCACACGTTGTTGATGTATGCGGCACCTGGGTTGAGTACGCTGACAGCACCTTTAAATCTTAAAAACAGCATCAAGAGCCGATTCTATAAGGTGCAAGTCAAAGGTGTACGGTGCGTGCGTGCCTGCGTGCATGTGTGTGTGTGTGTGTGTGTGTGTGTGTGTATAAAGCAAACTCTGGAAAAGGTTGCACCACAAGTGACTGATTTCTGCCTTCATTGTGAGCAGCTAAAACTGCTTAGATCTCCATTCTCATTTCATTCAGATGGAAAAAATCTCATTTGCCATCTCCCTCACACACACACACACACACGCACACACACACACGCACACACACACACACACACGCAAAGGAGAAATAGTGTGTCATTACATGTGTGCTAAGCCCTGAGGCGTTGGTCGGGGACACCTGGTGTATAATATGGTTTTGTGTGTGTGTGTGTGTGTGTTTCCTGTAACTTAATCTAAGCAATGAATAGATTTTGTGAGCATATATATGAGCATGAATAGTACAGCTATGTGATACTAGACAATGTCGAGTGCAGTGAGCATACACACACACACACACACACACACACACACACACACACACAGAAGAAAATGTGTTTGGTTTTGGCTTTAGAATTGTTATGCCATTAAAATATTAGAGTTTGGGACTTAATTTTATTATTTGGTTATTTCCACACTGTATAAATGATATCC
>NC_069723.1:1021607-1026607 GCF_027358585.1 Pangasianodon hypophthalmus
TATGAACACTAGCCCCGCCCCTCAGCTTAGACCCAACTGTTTGTAATCTTTCATACTATTTCAGAAAGTCACAAAGTTTTCACAACGTTGAAATCTGACTCCACAAAATGTACAGAAATTCTAACAAGCCACGTTGATGTTATTGGATACATATGAAACTGTAAGGAAAGCTAACCTTGGTCTTCTCCCTAACCTCAACTCTTTATACAAGTTGTGAAATGAGATCCTGTTGCAACCCAAACACTCAAAACTTTATAGGAATTGATTTCAGAGGTTACACTAATTAACTCGTAAGATCAGCTACACCCACAAAAAAGTCCTACAAATGTAGCAACCTGATCTCAGAAAAAAAATTTATGGGAAATTTCATACCAAATTCATCAAATCTGATTGGTCAGAAGGTGTAACAGTAGTGATGGCTGTAATTCACATCACATATTTATAGTAACATGCTCATGCTAATGCGTTATCGTTTCTATAGCAGCAACCAAAAAAGTTGTTATATAACAAAAGAAAATGTATGATTGTTAATATGGTGAAGATTTCTGTAAGGAGGCGTTTATTTGACATTTTGGGAAGGAGTCTCCAGTGTCAGTTAGTAGGTTTTTCTCCAGAACTAAGGATTTTACACTTTCAGGTTTCTCTGTAATATGACAAGTTTCATTTTTTGGTCTTATGACCTTCAAGAGAGCGAAAAAGAGAGGCTGATGAGGGAAAAGATAGCGACAGGAACTAACTTGTTTAATGCAACTCTAAACGGCTGAAATGTATGACGTGACAGATTCCGCAAAGAACTGGAAGATTTTCTTCTTGAAGTGTCCAACATGTCACCAAAAACATTCAGGACAGAACTCCAAGAAGGATAAAAGCTGTTCTGGAGGGAAAGAGTGGCTCTACACTTTAATATTAAAATATAGTTATTAATATATACAGTCTCCTCCGAAAGTATTGGAACACAAGGCCAGTTCTTTTGTTTTTTTACTATACACAGACATTTGGGTTTGAGATCAAAAGATGAATATGAGATGATAGTTCAGAATTTCAGCTTTCTAGACGCGTTAAACAACTTTAAACATTACACCTTTTGTTTGAACCCACCCATTTTTTAGGTGATCAAAAATATTGGAACATGTGACTGACAGCTGTTTGTTGTTGTCTTCAGTGTATAGCAAAAACAAAAGAATTCAATTCAATTCAATTCAATTCAATTCATTTTTATTTGTATAGCGCTTTTTACAAAGGTCATTGTCTCAAAGCAGCTTTACACAAACAAAAGTAAAGTGAAGTGTGTGTGTGTGCCGTCTCTGATGAGCAAGCAGGGCGACGGTGGCAAGGAAAAACTCCCTGAGATGGTGATAGGAAGAAACCTTGAGAGGAACCAGGCTCAACAGAGAACCCATCCTCATATGGGTTTACACTGTAGTGTGCGTGTGTGTGAGCACAATGTGTGTTGGTGTAGTCCATGGAAAACAGCTGAAGCGTTTTCGTGGCAGTATGAAGCATTGCCAGTGGACAGGTCCAGAGTGAAGGGGGGGAGGTCTGGATCACCGGCAGCTCAGGAGTGTAGCTCGGCAGAAGGAGAAGGAAAGTGGTTAGGTACACTCACAGTCACCGTGTGGAGATAAAACTCAACATCCACGAGTCCCCCAGATCTACTCCTTTGATAAAAACACTAGTCGCTAAATGCTAGGTTAAATAAATAAGTCTTCAACCTCGACTTAAACACTGAGACCGTGTCTGCTTCACGTACATTAACTGGGAGACTATTCCATAATTTTGGGGCTTGGTAAGAGAAAGCTCTGCCCCCTGCCGTGGTTTTGGCAACGCGTGGTACTGATAGACAGCCTGCATCCTTAGAGCGAAGTAGGCGCGGCGGAACGTAAGGTACTAACATATCGCTTAAATACTGCGGAGCGAGACCGTTTAATGCTTTATAGGTTAGGAGTAATATTTTAAAATCGATGCGGAATCTTACTGGGAGCCAGTGTAATGTAGATAAGACTGGCGTGATATGCTCATACTTCCTAGTCCTAGTCAGGACCCTCGCTGCTGCGTTCTGAACTATCTGAAGCTTATTTATGCATCTAGATGAGCATCCAGATAGTAAAGCATTACAGTAATCTAATCTGGACGTGATAAATGCATGGACTAGTGTTTCAGCATCACTTAGCGAAAGTATATTTCTAATCTTAGCAATATTTCTGAGGTGGAAAAATGCTAACCTGCTTACATTATCTACATGCGCCTCAAATGAGAGATTAGAGTCTATAATCACACCGAGATCTTTTACTGTTAGACTACTTGAAACAGAGAGACCATCTAAAGTAACAGTGTGATCTCTAAACTTACTTCTAGCGGCTTGTGGTCCCAGTACCAGAACCTCTGTTTTTTCTGGGTTTAGCAGGAGAAAGTTGCTTAGCATCCAGTCTCTTATGTCTATCGCACATGCCTCAACTTTCTTTAACTGGCTATTCTCATCTGGCCTAGCTGAGACGTATAACTGTGTGTCATCAGCATAACAATGGAAGCTAATATTATGTTTACGGATTATGTTACCTAAAGGGAGCATGTATAACGTGAAAAGCAGTGGGCCTAAGACTGAACCCTGCGGAACGCCATATTCTACTCGATAACGTGCTGAGTGGTCACCGTTTAAATCTACAAACTGATAGCGATCGGTTAAATAAGATCTAAACCAGTCGAGGGCTGAGCCCTTAATTCCTACGACCTTTTCCAGTCTGTGAAGAAGGATATTATGGTCGATAGTGTCGAACGCTGCGCTAAGGTCGAGTAAAATTAATAAACTAATGCAACCCCGATCAGAGGCTAATAGCAAGTCATTGACTACTTTGACTAATGCTGTCTCTGTGCTGTGGTGGGGCCTGAAACCTGACTGATAAAGTTCATAGATATTATTACTTTGTAGATATGAAATTAGCTGCTGCGCTACTACTTTCTCTAATATTTTAGATAGAAAGGGAAGGTTTGAAATCGGCCTATAGTTAGTTAAGTTGTTAGGGTCAAGGTCTGGTTTCTTCACTAGTGGTTTAATAACAGCTAATTTAAGTGATTTTGGAATGTACCCATTGCTCAGTGAGGAGTTAACTATTTTAAGCAGGGGTTCAGTTACGGTTCCAACCGTATTGGCCTTGCTGTTCCAATACTTTCGGAGGGGACTGTACATCTTAAAATGTTCACTCACTGCAGGGGAGCTGTGAAAGAGCAATTAGCTGATTGGATCTTGTTTGGAAGGAACTTTTGCTTGGACGCTCTTTAGTCATGATATAAAACATGCATGTTTGCTTAGAGTAAGAAAACGCAGCTTCTGAATGAGTGCGCTGTCTGTTGGCAAAGTGCACACACACACACACACACACACACACACACATCGTATATACGCTCTGCTGCAGTGTCTGTGCAGAGGATGAATGTGTGAGTCAGGTCCAGCAGTGTATCAGGGGAACTTTGGGTAACCCGTGTGGCTGAGTCTCGGCCAACAGAAACGCAGCTCAGCTCAAACAGGGCTGTCATTATCGGGTTCTGGGTACACGCTTCTCCAACCCTGACCTAAATTCAGATTCCAGCACTTAACCCTCAACCTTTACTCCTTTAGTAAAGAGCCAAGGCTGATCCCAGGTCAGTGAAGAAAAATGTTCCAAATGCTTATTATATGCTAACACATGAGTCGCTCTGCACTGCTTTTCTTCAAAACAAACCAGCAGAAAAAGACACCAATGTCCTACATTTCTCTTTACACCATTCCTCCTGTTAAACATTCTCTACAGAAGGTGGTGATTAATTCTCTAAAACAGCAGCTCTGACTGTAGTGCATCTGCAAATCACAGGTTTATATTAAAGCACTTGTTTTAAATCCATTACATTTCCTATAGTAACAACTTACAGCGACTGTATGGCAGATAAATGGAACAAAACAACAACAACAACAACAACAACAACAACAACAACATGTTTAGATGTTGATACCTTTCAGGTAAGGATCCCTTTGGAAGGAGTCACCAGTGTTAGTGATTTGTAATAATAAAAGCTGTAGCTTTACGTTTTCAGTCTTCATGACACAGATTTTGTTTTTGTCTTACAAACTTCACGAAAGAGAACGAAAATGTCTATTTATAGCTGCTGTTACATAAGTGATAACATTCCACAACATTCCATGTAACTATAAATGGATAAAAATGACACACCACTGTTT
This sequence comes from Pangasianodon hypophthalmus, assembly GCF_027358585.1. Lineage (NCBI taxonomy): Eukaryota > Metazoa > Chordata > Actinopteri > Siluriformes > Pangasiidae > Pangasianodon > Pangasianodon hypophthalmus. The sequence continues at coordinate 1,025,818 of NC_069723.1, forward strand.
GATTAAATAAAATATATATATATATATATATATATATATATATATATATATATATATATATATATATATATATATATATATATATAAAATTAATTTATTAGTATACATATTTATTTAATATAATAAAAAGCACACACTGCATGAACAGATTAAAAAAACGTGTCGTTATGGTTTGCGGAAGGAGTCTCCAGTGTCAGCGCTTTGTAACATTCAGAGGAAAAGCTGTAACGTTAAGTTTTCCGTGTCCTTGTTCTATTGTCCATCTTTTCCCCCCTCATTTCATTATCACCTTCAGTGTTGCATTGTAAATGTGTATTTATTTATGTTTTAGACATTCCTACACTGACTCTACAGCAGTCGTATGAATGCGTTACCGCAGCTTCACCTCTTTCATCTTCTAGCCATCTCTCTTTCCATCTTTCAGCATTCCTTTGCTTACAATCTCTGTCTTTCTCTCCATCTTTCTCTGCGCTCTCACTCTCTGTCTCTCAGGAATAGGGGGGTTTAAGGCCTGGCTGACACGTGATGATTTAATGTTCCAGGAGGGGCTATTCTAGTGCAGGCTACTGGTCTCACACACACACACACACACACCTTGGTCTGGACAAGCCTGGTAGACTTTTAACCCCTTGAAGTCTCAATTATCTTAAAGTGTATTTATCAGTAACTACATATTAAATGTGTTCATACAAGTTCTTAATAATAATAATAATAATAATAATAATATCTCCCAAGCGTACACAAGTTATCCATGAGTCACTATGTTTACAAAGGTGGAATTGTACAGAAC